>NC_087301.1:7890609-8018520 GCF_015220805.1 Pogoniulus pusillus
CCCTTAAAGAGGGGGTGAGGGGAGTGGAAGAGATGGAAATCTGCAAGACCTCCAAATGCTAAGGGCTCTGTCACCCTACAAAGCTCACCTTCCACCCAGCCATGCACACCCAGGGATACTTCAAAGGCTCTCAGGGGAACTAAATAAAAGCCTCCCCCCAAAAAAAACCCAAAACCCCAAACCCAACCTTAAAAGAACTTAAACCCCCTCCAAAAAAATAACCAAATGAAATAAATAAGAAAGAAATGACCTATTGAGTCATCCCTGCTGGCTCTACTCCCTCCCCTGGGGCCCAGGACAAGGATGCTTCCCAGTGCTGTGGTGCTGCTGCTTTTTTTGGTTGCTGTTGTTTGTTATACACAGGGAAGAGGTTGGGGGGGGGGGGAAAGCCCCAAATCAAACTGAAATAAACCCTGACAAGAACTTAAACAACCACATGAAAACTAACTTGAGTGTTTTCTCCCACTGCCCAGAGGCAGGGAGCTGAAAGGGCTGGGTTCATCCTGCTGCCAAGCAGCACACTCGAGAGCCAGGCTGTTAGTGCTGTGATGAGTTCCTGCTTCATTAGCAGAGGAGAGGGGGAAAAAAAAAGGATTAAATAGGGAGGGGGAAAAATCAAATGAGTCCTTCCCACTGCAATTTCAGCCCAAATGACAAAGTCCCAGCCCAGAGCTGGCTGTGGAACTGCTCCCATCTGATAGAGTTCTGATTAAATCTATCCTGTTGCAATCACAGAACCAGGCAGGTTGGCAGAGAGCTCCAAGCTCCTGCAGCCCAACCTAGCCCCCAGCCCTGCCCAACCAACCAGACCATGGCACTCAGTGCCCCAGCCAGGCTTGGCTGCAACACCTCCAGCCACAGCCACTCCACCACCTCCCTGGGCAGCCCATTCCAGTGCCAATCACTCTCTCTGCCAACAGCTTCCTCCTAACATCCAGCCTAGACCTGCCCTGGCACAACTTCAGGCTGTGCCCCCTTGTTCTGTCCCTGCCTGCCTGGCAGCAGAGCCCAACCCCAGCTGGCTACAGCCTCCCTGCAGGCAGCTGCAGGCAGCAAAGAGCCCAACTAAGTCGTTCTGACATGCTAGAGCTGGAGAGACAGACTCAAGGTTTGGGGTTTTGCTTTGATTCCACTCAAGATTTTTTTCACTCAGGATTTTTTTTATCCCCTCAAGATCTTTTTCCCCCTCGAGATTTTCACTCAGGATTTTTATTCCTCAAGATTTTCACTCAGAATCCCTTCCCCCCCCCCCCCTCCAATATTTTCACTCAGGATTTATTTTCACTCAAGATTTTCTACTCAAGATTTCCACTCAGGATTTTTTTCCCCCCTCAAGATTTTCACTCAGAATCTTTTTTTCCCATCAATATTTTCACTCAGGATTTATTTTCACTCAAGATTTTCACTCAGGATCTTTTTTCCTCCATATTTTCACTCAGGATTTCTTTTCACTCAGGATTTTGACCTCAAGATTTTCACTCAGATTTTTTTTTCCCCCTCAAGATTTTCACTCAGGATTTATTTTCACTCAAGATTTTGACCTCAAGATTTTCACTCAGGATTTTTTTTCCTCAATAATTTCACTCAGGATTTTTTTTCCTCAATATTTTCACTCAGGATTTATTTTCCCCTCAAGATTTTCACTCAGGATTTATTTTCACTCAGGATTTATTTTCACTCAGGATTTTGACCTCAAGATTTTCACTCAGGATTTATTTTCACTCAGGATTTATTTTCACTCAGGATTTTGACCTCAAGATTTTCACTCAGGATTTATTTTCACTCAGGATTTATTTTCACTCAGGATTTTGACCTCAAGATTTTCACTCAGGATTTATTTTCACTCAGGATTTATTTTCACTCAGGATTTATTTTCACTCAGGATTTTCACTCAAGATTTTTTTTCCTCAAGATTTTCACCCAGGATTTATTTCCACTCAAGATTTTCTTCTCAAGATTTTATCTCAGGATTTTTTTTCTCCTCAAGATTTTCACTCAGGATTTATTTTCCCTCAAGATTTTCACTCAGGATTTTTTTCCCTCAGGATTTATTTTCCCTCAAGATTTTCACTCAGGATTTTTTTCCCTCAAGATTTTCACTCAGGATTTTTTTCCCTCAAGATTTTCACTCAGGATTTATTTACACTCAAGATTTTCTTCTCAATATTTTCACTTTAGGACTTTTTTTCCCCTCAAGATTTTCACCCAGGATCTTTTTCCCTCAAGATTTTCACCCAGGATTTATTTTCCCTCAAGATTTTCACTCAGGATTTATTTTCACTCAAGATTTTCACTGAGGATTTATTTTCCCCCAAGATTTTCACTCAGGATTTATTTCCACTCAAGATTTTCACTGAGGATTTATTTCCACTCAAGGTTTTCTTCTCAATATTTTCACTTCAGGACTTTTTTCCCCCCCTCAAGATTTTCACTCAGGATCTTTTTTCCTTAAGATTTTCACTCAGGATTTATTTCCACTCAAGATTTTCTTCTCCATATTTTCACTCAGAATTTTTTTTTCCCTCAAGATTTTCACTCAGGATTTATTTTCACCTCAAGATTTTTTTCCCCCTCAAGATTTTCACTCAGGATTTATTTTCACTCAGGATTTTCACTCAGGATTTATTTTCACCTCAAGATTTTCACACAGGATTTTTTTCCCCTCAAGATTTTCACTCAGAATTTATTTCCCCTCAGGATTTTTTTCCCCTCAGGATTTATTTTCACTCAGGATTTATTTTCACCTCAAGATTTTTTTCCCCCTCAAGATTTTCACTCAGGATCTATTTCCACTCAAGATTTTCTTCTCCATATTTTCACTGAGGATTTATTTTCCCCTCAAGATTTTCACTGAGGATTTATTTTCCCCTCAAGATTTTCACTGAGGATTTATTTTCCCCTCAAGATTTTCACTGAGGATTTATTTTCCCCTCAAGATTTTCACTCAGGATTTATTTCCCCTCAAGATTTTCACTCAGGATCTTTTTTCCTCAAGATTTTCACTCAGGATTTATTTCCACTCAAGATTTTCTTTTCCATATTTTCACTCAGGATTTATTTCCACTCAATGTTTTCTTCTCAATATTTTCACTTCAGGACTTTTTTTCCCTCAAGATTTTCACCCAGGATCTTTTTTCCTCAACATTTTCACTCAGGATTTATTTTCACTCAAGATTTTCACTCAGGATCTATTTCCACTCAAGATTTTCTTCTCCATATTTTCACTCAGAATTTTTTCCCCCTCAAGATTTTCACTCAGGATTTATTTTCCCTCAGGATTTATTTCCCCTCAGGATTTATTGTTCTCAAGAGTTTTCTTCTCAAGGATTTTTTGCCCCCTCAATATTTTCACTCAGGAACTTTTTCCCCTTCCAGACTCCTTTCCCTCCAGACTCCTTTCTCCCCCAGACTCTTTTCCCTCCAGCCTTGCTTCTCCTCCACATTCTCACCTAAGACTTTTTGACTCTTTTTGACTCCAGAATTTTCACTCAAGATTTTTTTCACCCCAATTTTTTTTTTATATCAAGATTCTCCCCCCCCCCTCCCCCCCCCCCCCCCCCCCCCCCCCCCCACTGAGGACTTTTTGTACTTTGGATTTTTTCACTCAAGATTTTTTTTTCCTTTAAATCAAGATTTAGGTTTTTTAACTCAAGATTTCTTACCCAACATTTTTCATTCCTGATTTTCTTCACTCCAGACTTTCCCCCCCCCCCCACTCTGAATCTCTTAGAATCACAACAAGGACCTGTCCCTGGCTGGCAGGCACAGGGATCAATGCCTCAATCCATAGCATCACAGAGCCAGGCAGGGCTGGAAGGGAGCACAAGGAGCAGGCAGTGCCAACCCCTGCCATGCCCAGGGACACCCTACCCTAGAGCAGGCTGCACACAGCCTCAGCCAGCCTGGCCTCAAACACCTCCAGCCATGGAGCCTCAACCCCCTCCCTGGGCAACCCATTCCAGCCTCTCACCACTCTCCTGCTCAACAACTTCCTCCTCACCTCCAGCCTCACTCTCCCCACCTCCACCTTTGCTCCATCCCTCCCTAGTGTTTTTTACCCACTCAGGATTTTGTTTTGCTCCAGAATTTCCACTCAAGATTTGGTTTTTTTTTTCCCTCTCAAGATTTTTTTAATCAGGATTTTTTTTTCCCCACTCAAGACTTTTTTTTTCCCCCACTCCAGAATTTCCACTCAAGATTTTTTTTAATTGGTAATTAATTATTTTTTACCCAAGATTTTTCACTCGAGATTGTTCCACTCAAGATTTTTTACCCAAGCCTTCTTTCACTCAGGATTTTTCACTCAAGCATTTTCCCCCACTCATTTTTTTTCCACTCGAGATTTTTCCACTCAAGATTTTTTACCTAGGTCGTCTTTCACTCCAGCTTTTTCACTCAAACATTTTTCTCCACTCAAACGTTTTTCCACTCGACAATTTCTTACCCAAGGCTTCTTTCACTCCAGCTTTTTCACTCAAACATTTTTCCCACTCATTTTTCCACTCGAGATTTTTCCACGCAACAATTTCTTACCCAAGCCTTCTTTCACTCTGGATTTTTCACTCAAGCATTTTCCCCCACTCATTCTTTTCCACTCGAGATTTTTCCACTCAAGATTTTTTACCTAGGTCGCCTTTCACTCAGGATTTTTCACTCATTTTTCCCCACCCAATTTTTCCCACTCGAGATTTTTTTACCCAAGCCTTCTTTCACTCAGGATTTTTCACTCAGGCATTTTTTCCCCACTCATTTTTTTCCACTCGAGATTTTTCCACTCGAGATTTTTTATCTAAGTCTTCTTTCACTCAGGATTTTTCACTCAAACATTTTCCCCCACTCATTTTTTTTCCACTCGAGTCTTTTCCACTCGACAATTTCTTACCCAAGGCTTCTTTCACTCCAGATTTTTCACTCAAGCATTTTTTCCCCACTCAAATTTTTCCCCACGAGATTTTTCCAAGCAATATTTTTTACCCAAAGCTTC
Source organism: Pogoniulus pusillus (assembly GCF_015220805.1). Lineage (NCBI taxonomy): Eukaryota > Metazoa > Chordata > Aves > Piciformes > Lybiidae > Pogoniulus > Pogoniulus pusillus. The sequence continues at coordinate 7,895,594 of NC_087301.1, forward strand.
TTTCATTCCAGATTTTTCACTCAAGCATTTTTCCCCCACTCATTTTTTTCCACTCAAGATTTTTAATCTAAGTATTTTTTCACTCAAACATTTTTCCCACTCAAACATTTTTCCACACGAGATTTTTCTACTCAACAATTTCTTACCCAAGGCATTTTTCACTCCAGATTTTTCACTCAAGCATTTTTTCCCCACTCATTTTTTTCCACTCGAGATTTTTCCACTCAAGATTTTTTATCTAAGTCTTTTTTCACTCAAACATTTTCCCACTCGAGATTTTTTATCTAAGTCTTCTTTCACTCCAGATTTTTCACTCAAGCATTTTTCCCCACTCATTTTTTTCCACTCGAGATTTTTTACCTAGGTCATCCTTCACTCAGGATTTTTCACTCAAACATTTTTCCACTCGAGATTTTTCCACTCGACAATTTATTACCCAAGGCTTCTTTCACTCAGGATTTTTCACTCAAATATTTTTCCCCACTCATTTTTTTCCACTCGAGATTTTTCTACTCAATATTTTTTTACCCAAGCCTTCTTTCAGTCCAAATTTTAAACTCAAACATTTTTCCCCACTCATTTTTTCCACTCGAGATTTTTCCACTCAAGATTTTTTACCCAAGGCTTCTTTCACTCCAGATTTTTCACTCAAGCATTTTTTCCCCACTCATTTTTTTCCACTCGAGATTTTTCACCTTGATAATTTTTTACCCAAGGCTTCTTTCACTCCAAATTTTAAACTCAAACATTTTTCCCCACTCATTTTTTCCACTCGAGATTTTTCTACTCAATATTTTTTTACCCAAGCCTTCTTTCAGTCCAAATTTTAAACTCAAACATTTTTCCCCACTCATTTTTTCCACTCGAGATTTTTCCACTCAAGATTTTTTACCCAAGGCTTCTTTCACTCCAGATTTTTCACTCAAGCATTTTTTCCCCAGTCGAGATTTTCCCACTCGAGATTTTTCCCACTCGTGGCAAATCCTTTTTGCCCAAGTCCATGCAGGAGAGCTAACCACTGACCTTAGCTCCCTATTCAACCCCTCCCTGTACAAAACAGGAGCTTGACTAACCGAAATATTCCCACTCGGGCATCTCAGGTCCGCAGCTTTGCTGATGCTTTTCACTCCCACGAGGTTTCCTTTCACTGCCCACTTAAAACCAGAAGCGTTTGGGTTGGAAAAGACCTTGTAAGCCCCTGGGCTGCTGGGAGGTGTCCCTGCCTAGGACACAGGGCTTGGAATAAATGATCCTTAAGGTCCCTTCCACCTCAAACCATTCTATGCTTCCCGAGTCCAAACCTAGAGAGTTCCCCCCCCAAAAAACCCACTCAGGAACAGCTCGCAGGAGCATTTGGGTACCTGGCAGGAGGCTCTCTCTCGACTCTCTCTGCCTGAGGGGAGGTTGTGGCCAGGAGGAGGTTGCTCTCTTCTCTCAGGTGGCCAGCACCAGAAGGAGAGGACACAGCCTCAGGCTGTGCCAGGGGAGATTTAGGCTGGAGGTGAGGAGAAAGTTCTTCCCTGAGAGAGTCATTGGCCACTGGAATGGGCTGCCCGGGGAGGTGGTGGAGTCGCCGTCCCTGGAGCTGTTCAAGGCAGGACTGGACGTGGCACTTGGTGCCATGGTCTGGCCTTGAGCTCTGTGCTAAAGGGGTGGACTTGATGAGCTGTGAGGTCTCTTCCAACCCTGATGATACTGGGATGCTGTGATGCTGTGACTCCCAACTCCAACCAAGGACCACAAAACCATGCCAGGAAGGCTCATCCCCAAAAAGCAGCTACGGAAAGGAGGAGCGGAGCAGGAGCCCTGCCACGCACATCGGCCGGCAAACATTCCCCCTCCTCCTGCCTTCCCTCCGAGCTAACAAACCAGCCCCCAGCCCGCAGGCGCTGATGTCCTCCGCAGCCGAGCAGCCCCCGGGGCCAGCGGCTCAGGTGCCGGCAGCCTGGGCGCACAGATGCAAATTCATGCACAACCGGAGCGAGAGGAGGAGGAGGAGGGGTGGCGGCAGCAGGGAGGAAGATGCAGCCAGGCCAGAGCAGAGGCAGGCTCAGCGGCACCGCGGTCCCGATGGTGCAGCGCTGCCCGGGCCAGGCAGTGCCGGTGGCTGTCGCATCTTCCCCGGCGGCTCCCTCCCCGCCGCAGCCCGGCGCTGCTGCAGTGGCCCGGGCTTTGCAGCGCAGGCACCGGCCAACTTCCAGGGGCGCATCCCAGCCCTTCCCTTCCCTTCCCATCCCTTCCCATCCCTTCTCATCTATTCCTGTCTCTTCCCGTCCCATCGCTGCGCCGGCAGCCCTGCGCTCGCCGCTGCGGCGTGCAGCGGGGCCGGGATGAAAAGAGATTTTGGGAGGGAGGAAGAAGATTTTGGGAAGGGGGGAGGATGGGGAGGGGGGAGGGTAAGAGCTAGCATGCGCCCCCCCACCCCACACCCTTTCCCGCTTACCAGGCGAGCTTGAACCCTTTCATTAGTACAGTCACGACAATCCGATGCCCGTGTCCTTGTCTGCCCACTGACAGCTCCAGAGGTCCCAGGACATATTGGAGGAGCCCCGGCCGCAGAGCGTCCCCCGGGGAGCGCCGAGCCCCATGCACAGAGCCCCCCGCTCCGGGGCACGGTCGCCCCCCTCCTTGGGCGGCTTGCCCCCCCCAGACCCCCGCCGATAGGCAGAGGGCTCCCCGCACTAGCAGCGCCAGGGGCCGGGCCGCCCCGCTCTCTGCTGAGCATGTGCGGCACCGGCAGGCCCGGGCACCGCGCAGCATCCCATGGCCGCTGCGCCTGCCTGCCCGCCCCGCCGCGCCGCCCCCGCCGCAGCCCGCCCGGCCCCGCCGCCGCCCGCAGCCCGCAGCCCGCCCGGCCCCGCCGCCGCCCCCGCCGCAGCCCGCCCCGGCCCCGCCGCCGCCCGCCCCGGCCCCGCCGCCGCCCGCAGCCCGCAGCCCGCCCCGGCCCCGCCGCCCGCAGTCCGCTAACGGGGCCGCACCGCGCACACACACACGCACGCACCGCGCTCCTTCCCCGCCGCGGGAGGCTACGCTGAGAGCTTCGGGAGAGGCAGGAGGCAAAGTCCTGCCCTGGCACTGCGGGAGGGGGAGAGCATCCTGGTCGCACGGCACCCACCGCCAGCACCGGGACAGGCAGGAGAGTCCTTTGGGCACCGAGACTTAGCAACTGCTACTGACTAAGCATCGACCACTGACTTGTCTGCCTCTGACTTATCACCTACCGCTGACTTATCACCTACCCCTTGTCATTTACAACCTACTTATCCACTGCTTATCATCTACTACTTATCACCTCTGACTTATCACCTCTGCCTTATCAGCTGCTACTAACTTATCATCTGTTACTTATCATCTATGACTTACTTATCAACCTCGACTTATCATCTACAGCTGGTGAAGGGTCTGGAACGTTCTCAAGTCCTGTGAAGAGCAGCTGAGGGAGTTGGGGTTGTTTAGTCTGCAGCAGAGGAGACCTCGCTGCAAGGAGGCTGCGAGGAGGTGGGGGTTGGTCTCATCTTGCTTACAACAAGTGATAAGGACAAGAGGAAAAGGCCTCAAGTTGTGCCAAGGGAGGTTCAGGTTGGATATCAGGAAGGATTTCTTCCCAGAAAGGGTCCTCAGGCATTGGCACTGGCACAGTCCCCATCCCTGGAGCTGTCTCAAAGCTGTGTGGATGTGGTGCTGAGGGAGGTGCTTCAGTGGCAGTGGATCAGCAGCAGGGAAGGGATTGGGAGCCCTGGGGGAGTTGTTGGACTGGATGAGCTCTGAGGTCTCTCTCAACCTCAACAGGTCTATGATTCTAGCTGCAGTTGACCTCTCCGAGTGGAACACCACAACATCTCCATCTGGAAAATCATCTCCTCCACTCTGTTCACCTCCCTGGAGACAAGAGGGTGCTGGGGGCCAAAGAAGTCTCTGTTCTGGTTTGTCTCCATTGCCCAAGGAGAAACTGGAGCAGTGATGTCCACAGTGCCCTTGAGAAGCAACAAACACTTCTCTGCTGCCAGATCTTGCTTAATAGAGGCACCAGAACTCCTGATCCTCTGACAGCCAGGGCAGAGGCAGACTTGGACCAGATGATCCTTGAGGTTCCTTCAACCTGGCATTCTGTGTTTCTGTGTGTGTGTGTTTCCAGTTCTAACCTCATTAGCCACCACCCTGCTTGGGCTGTCTGCTGCAAAAGGAAGCCACTAGTGTGAAGCTGTGTCCTGTGCACAAGAGGCTTCCACTCCCTCTGTGAAGGAAGGGGATGGACAGGACCCTGCAGGGGACACTGCTGCTAGCAGAGATCTGAACCACTCTGAGAACTGTTTCTGACATGAACTCCCCAAGCTGCCTTCTTATGTCTAGAGACAAAGCACTAACCTGGCCCTGAAGCTGGGCAGGAGCATTGCCACGCAGCAAGCAGCCTGGCAAAAGCTCTCCAGGCCCACCCCACACAGCCTCAGATTCAGCCCTCATGAATTCCAGCCTGTCTCAGATCACAGACTCGAGGAATGGGTTGGAAGGGACCTCCAAGGTCATCCAGTCCCAACCCCCTGCCACGGGCAGGGACACTTCTCACCAGCACAGCTTGCTCCAGGCCTGAGCCAACTGCCCCTGGGAGGGACATCCACAGCCTCCCTGGGCAACCTGTGCCAGGCTCTCCCCACCCTCACTCTCAACAGTATCTTCCTCATCTCCACTCTCCCTCTCCCCTCTCCCACCTCAAAGCCATTCTCCCTCCTCTTGGCACTCACAGCCCTTGTCCAAAATCCCTTCCCAGCTCTCCTGCAGCCCCTTCAGGCACTGGCAGGCTGCTCCAAGGTCTCCCTGGAGCCTCCTCTTCTCCAGGCTGGACAGACCCAGCTCTCCCAGGCTGTGCCCATAGCAGAGGTTCTCCCATCCAGCCTGGCCTTCAACACCTCCAAGCAGGGGGCAACTTCCCTGGGCAACCTGTGCCAGTCTCTCCCCACCCTCACTCTCAAGAATGCCTTCCTCATCTCCACTCTCCATCTCCCCTCTTGCAAGGGAGAAGAGAGCAGGAGAATCCCTTCAATCCATTCCCCTCATCCTGTCACTCCCAGCCCTTGCCAGAAGCCCCTCCCCAGCTCTCCTGTAGCCCCTTCAGGCACTGCAAGGCTGCTCAAAGATGCCTGGCTTGGACTCAGCTTTTCTCCACGAGAAGCTTCTCATCTGTGGCCTGCAGGTTGTCAAGGAGGGAGGCAAAGCACAGCACTGTAAAATGGGTCAGGAGACCTGCAAGCTTGGCAAATCTGGGACAGACTAATGCTGCAGAGTCACATGTTTGGGAATGAAAGCTCAGGCAAGAAAGGTATTAAGAGCTAAGCACTCATGTACTGTTTTAGGAATGAAATCAACCAACCAACGTGAGGGTTAGCAAAGGAGACAGCACACTGGGGAGAAAGGAACTGTCTGCCTAAGCATGCAGCTGCCAGGGGCAGCCACCTCCACCACAGCCCAGCTGGGATCTGCTCTCTGGAGCATAGAATCAGAACCAACCAGGTTGGAAGAGACCTCCAAGCTCATCCAGTCCAACCTAGCACCCAGCACTATTCGTCTGCTTGATGGCTGTGGTGTGCCCACCCTGCTCTGCCCAACGAGCCAGCAGCAATTAACTCTTCTCATGGACACACAGCATCCTGTTCCCTGTGGTCATGGAATAGAGCAGGGACTGAGTGAGCAGCTGCCACCAGCACAGGTCCTCAACTCCTCACCCTCTGTCCTTTCATAGAACCAGGCAGGTTGGCAGATAGCTCCAAGCTCCTGCAGCCCAACCTAGCCCCCAGCCCTGCCCAACCAACCAGACCATGGCACTCAGTGCCCCAGCCAGGCTTGGCTGCAACACCTCCAGCCACGGCCACTCCACCACCTCCCTGGGCAGCCCATTCCAGTGCCAATCACTCTCTCTGCCAGGAACTTCCTAACAACATCCAGCCTAGACCTGCCCTGGCACAGCTTGAGGCTGTGTCCCCTTCTTCTGTTGCTGGCTGCCTGGCAGCAGAGCCCAACCCCACCTGGCTACAGCCTCCCTGCAGGCAGCTGCAGGCAGCAATCAGCTCTGCCCTCAGCCTCCTCTGCTGCAGGCTGCACCCCCCCAGCTCCCTCAGCCTCTCCTCACAGGGCTGTGCTCCAGGCCCCTCCCCAGCCTTGCTGCCCTTCTCTCAACACCTTCCAGCACCTCAGCAGCTCTCTGCAATGGAGGAGCCCAGAACTGGACACAGCACTGCAGGGGTGGCCTGAGCAGTGCTGAGCACAGGGGCACAAGAACCTCCCTTGTCCTGCTGCCCACACTGCTCCTGAGCCAGCCCAGGATGCCATTGGCTCTGCTGCCCACCTGGGCACTGCTGCCTCCTCTGCAGCTGCTCTCTGCCAGCACCCCCAGGGCCCTCTCTGCCTGCCTGCTCTCAGCCACTCTGGCCCCAGCCTGGAGCTGCTTGGGGTTGTTGTGGCCAAAGTGTAGAGCTCTGAAATCCTCACAGCAGAAACAATTTCATTGCTGCAAGAGTGGTCAGGGATTGGAGCAGGCTGCCCAGGGAGGTGGTGGAGTCCTCATCCCTGGAGGTGTTCAAGAAGGATAGAATCACAGAATGGTTTAGGTTGGAAGGGACCTCAAAGCTCAGCCAGTTGCAAACCCCTGTCATAGGCAGGGACACCTCTCACCAGCACAGGTTGCTCACAAGTGTCCCTTGTGAGGCTGTCACAGAGCACTGGGGCTGGAGGGGACCCTCCAGGGTCCTCTTGCCCAACCCCCCTGCAGCCAGCAGGGACATCTCCATCTAGAGCTTCAGAAACCAAAGGCTCTTTCTCTAGCTTTTGAATATAATCATTTGAAGGCAGGGAAGAAAAGGGAAAGAGGGGGAAAGGAGAGAAGGGAGAGAGGGGGAAAAGAGAAAAGGGAGAGAGAGGAAAAGGAGAAAAGGGAGAGAGGGAAAGGAGAAAGGGGAGAGAGAGAGAAAGGAGAAGAGGGAGAGAGGGGGAAAGGAGAAAAGAGAGAGAGAAAGGAGAAGAGGGAGAGAGAGAGAGGAAGTAGAAGAGGGAGAGAGGGGGAAAGGAGAAGAGGTAGGGAGAGAGGGGGAAAGGAGAAGAGGTAGAGAGAGAGAGAAAGGAGAAGAGAGAGAGAGAGAGAGGAAGTAGAAGAGGGAGAGAGGGGGAAAGGAGAAGAGGGAGAGAGGTGGAGAGGGAGAAAGAAGAGAGGGGGAAGAAGAAAAGAATAGAGGGGAAAGAAGAAAAGAAGAGAGGGGAAAGAAGAAGAGAGGGGAAAGAAGAAGAGAGGGGAAAGAAGAAAAGAATAGAGGGGAAAGAAGAAAAGAAGAGAGGGGGAAAGAAGAAAAGAAGAGAGGGGGAAAGAAGAATGAAGAGAGGGGAAAGAAGAAGAGAGGGGAAAGAAGAAAAGAAGAGAGGGGAGAGAAAAAAAGAAGAGAGGGGAAAGAAAAAAAGAAGAGAGGGGAAAGAAGAAAGAAGAGAGGGGAAAGAAAAAAAGAAGAGAGGGGAAAGAAAAAAAGAAGAGAGGGGAAAGAAAAAAAGAAGAGAGGGGAAAGAAAAAAAGAAGAGAGGGGAAAGAAGAAAGAAGAGAGAGGGAAAGAAGAAAAGAAGAGAGGGGAAAGAAAAAAGGAAGAGAGGGGGAAAGAAGAATGAAGAGAGGGGGAAGATAAAGAAAAAAAGAAAACAGAAGAAAAGAGAGAAGGGGGAGAAAGAAGAAGTTAGAAGTGCAGTGAGAGAACAAAGGAGGGTACGTGGATAGCAAGAGGCTGTGCACAATCAGCCTGTCCACCTCCACAGTGCTAAGAATACTCAGAAGTCACAGGCAAGTCGAATTCCAGCTAAATTATCTACCTACTCCATCCTGAGTGCTCATCCCATCAAGCAGGAGCATTCATACAGCCACAGAATGGGTTGGGTTGGAAGGGACCTCAAAGCCCTTCCAGTCCCAGCCCCCCCCTGCCATGGGCACCTCCCACCAGCACAGGTCACTCAAGGCCTCATCCAAGCTGGCCTTGAACACCTCCAGGGAGGAGGCAGCCACAGCATCCCTGGGCAGTGGGAAAGCATGGGATAAAAGAAGAGAGGAAAGGTAAAACATGGAAAGAGAAACCCTCAGGTCTGTGGCTTGAGAGACCCAAACCCATTTGTGCCTCTGCTACAGCAGCTCCCCAGCCAGCAGCACAGAAACGTTCAGGTTGGAAGAGCCTCTCAGCATCACCAAGCCCAACCCAGGGGCAAGGTGCACCTAAGCCTCAGCCCCAAGCACCAAACCACCTTCAAACCCCCCCAGGGTTGGTGACTCCAGCACCTCCCTGGGCAGCTCATTCCAGCCACTGACCACTCTTGCTGGGGAATTCTTCCTACTGCCCAGCCTAAGCCTGCCCAGTGGCAGCTTGAGGCCATTCCCTCTGCTTCTGTCACTGTTTGCCTGTGAGCAGAGCCCAGCAGCAGCCTCCCCACGACCTCCTCTCAGGTAGCTGCAGACAGCAATGAGCTCTGCCCTCAGCCTCCTCTGTTCCACACCAACCATCCCCAGCTCCTTCAGTTGCTCCTCAGCAGATTTACTCCCCAGGCCCTTCACAGCTCCCTTGCCCTCCTCTGCACTGGCTCCAGCACCTCCACATCCTTCTTGTACTGAGGAGCCCAAACCTGAACACAACACTGCAGCTGTGGCCTCCCCAGAGCAGAGTCCAGGAGGACAATCCCCTCCCTGCTCCTGCTGGATGCAGCAGTTCTGATCCCAGCCAGGATGCCTTTGGCTTTCTTTGCCACCTGGGCACACTGCTGGCTCATGGTCAGCTGCCTGTCAATTCCAATTCCCCTTCTCACTCTCCTGTGGGACTCCACACTGTAAGGGCTTTGAGCAACCTCTCCAGTGGGAGGTGTCCCTGCCCATGGCAAGGGTTGGAACTAGATGGTCTTTGAGGTCCTTTTCAACCCACACCACTCCATGATTCTGTAACACTTGAGGTCAGTGAAGGATGCCCAAGAGCAAGTGGTGTTGTGGCCAAAACACCACCACAATCCTGCCTGCATCTTTGCCTCTTCCTAATCAGCACATTCCTCTCTCCATCTGCTCCTGCTTCCTTCTTCCCTTCTTCATCTTACATCCCTCCCTCAACCTGCTCCTGCTTCCTTCTTCCCTTCTTCATCTTACATCCCTCTCTCAACCTGCTCCTGCTTCCTTCTTCCCTTCTTCATCTTACATCCCTCCCTCAACCTGCTCCTGCTTCCTTCTTCCATTCTTCATCTTACATCCCTCTCTCAACCTGCTCCTGCTTCCTTCTTCCCTTCTTCATCTTACATCCCTCTCTCAACCTGCTCCTGCTTCCTTCTTCCATTCTTCATCTTACATCCCTCCCTCAACCTGCTCCTGCTTCCTTCTTCCATTCTTCATCTTACATCCCTCTCTCAACCTGCTCCTGCTTCCTTCTTCCATTCTTCATCTTACATCCCTCCCTCAACCTGCTCCTGCTTCCTTCTTCCATTCTTCATCTTACATCCCTCCCTCAACCTGCTCCTGCTTCCTTCTTCCCTTCTTCATCTTACATCCCTCCCTCAACCTGCTCCTGCTTCCTTCTTCCATTCTTCATCTTACATCCCTCCCTCAACCTGCTCCTGCTTCCTTCTTCCATTCTTCATCTTACATCCCTCTCACAACCTGCTCCTGCTTCCTTCTTCCCTTCTTTTACACTCCTCCCTCAGCAGCCATTTCTTCCCATTTCAGCTGACTGCCTTCACATCTCTCAGTGTTGTGCTTTGTTCTCAGGTCCCTTCCAGTACCTGAAGGAGGCTACAAGGAAGCTGGGTCCAGTTCTTGCCCCCCCCAAGTTCAAGAGGGACATGGAACTGCTTGAGAGAGTCCAGCACAGAGGCACAAAGCTGCTGGAGGGAATGGAACAGCTCTGTTAGGAGCAGAGCTTGAGGGAGCTGGGGCTGTGCTGCTGGGAGAGGAGGAGCTGAGAGGAGTCCAAGGGAGGGCTGCAAGGATGCTGCAGGCACTGGAGCACTGCCTGATGAGGAGAGGCTGAAGGACCAGGGGCTGCTTGGTCTGGAGAGGAGAAGGCTGAGAGAGGATCTGAGCAATGACTACCAATATGTATAGACCTCAGCAGTGGTCATAAAGATGTGCAGGTGAGTGGCAGAGGCTGGAGCCAGCTCTGCTCTGCTGGGGGATGCCCAATGCCAGCACAAGGGCAGTGGTGGGAGCTGAGGCAGAGGAAGTGCCATGGGAACAGGAGGAGGAATTTTATCCCTGTGAGGGTGGCAGAGCCTGGCACAGGCTGCCCAGGGGGGCTGTGGAGGAGGTGAAGAGGAGGTTTTTCTGCCTTATCTGAGGCACTGGGCAGGCTCCTTACCCTTCCTTCCTCTTCCCAAGAACAGAAGTGGCAGTTGGGTAACTTCTTTCCCCTGCAGACCATGAGCAGTGCTCACCCCAGCAGCTCTGTGTCCTCTGGGAGCACTCTGAGGGATTCTCAGAATGTTCTGGCAGTCTCCCTCAGGATGTTTGGAGTCTCCCTCTCTGGAGATACTCAGGACCTGCCTGGATGCATTCCTGTGTGACCTGGTATAGGTGATTTTGCTCTGCAGGGGGGTTGGGCTGGATGAGCTCTGGAGGTCCCTTGCAGCCCCTGACACTCACAGTGACAGGACCATGGGAATGGCTTTGAGCTGGAAGAGGGAGGCTGGAGATGAGGAAGAAATTCTTCCCAGGGAGGGTGGGCACACAGGCTGCCCAGGGAGGCTGTGGCTGCCCCCTGCCTGGTGGAGTTCAAGGCCAGGCTGGATGAGCCCTTGAGCAACCTGTGCTGGTGGGAGGTGTCCTTGCCCATGGCAGGGGACTGGATGACCTTTGAGGTCCCTTCCAACCCAACCCATTCTATGACCCACATCTCAGCCATCAGATTACCTTTCCCCCCTGCCCCTCAGCCTGCCATCTTCTCATCATTTCTTCCATGCCAACCTCCCTCATCCTTTGCCCTCATTTGTCTTTAGCCTGTGTACAGGACCAGTCTCTGGTTTTCCACCTTCATTACAGGAGGTTGCCTCAGATGTTCAGAATTGTCCCTTCCAGCCAGGAAATCTCGAAGTCAAAGAACTTCTTTGCCTTCAAATTGTGGTCGTTGAGGCTTCTCCTTCTCTTTACACCCTGTGCTATGCACAAACACCAAACGGCAGCAAGAGGAGCTCAGATGGTGCCTGTTGTTCTGCCTTCTTCCCTGACCCTCCCCCTCCAGGCCAAACTCTCAGACTTCAAAAAGGATTAAAGGAGATAATTTGGATCCTGGCTCACTGCCACTAACGTTCTGAGTACTTCTGGTCCCCAGCAGGAATGCAGCCTCCCCTGTGGCTGCTGCTTGCTTCCACCAGGAGGAGGAAGTCGAACAGGAGGGGGAGAGGGAAGAGAGGAGGGGGAGAAGGAAGAGGGGGAGAGAGAAAACAGAAAGAGAGAGGAAAGAGGGGGAGAGAGAAAAAAGAGTGAGGAGAGAAAAAAAAGATAAATGAGACAGAAAAGAGAGAGAAAAGAGAAGAGAGAAAAGACAGAGAAAAGAGAACAGAGCAAAAAGAGAAGACAGCAAAAAGAGAAGAGAGAAGAGAGAGAAAAGAGAAGAGAGGAGAGGAGAGAAAAGGGAAGAGAGGAGAGGAGAGAAAAGAGAAGAGAGCAAAAAGAGAAGAGAGAAAAGAGAAGAGAGAGAAAAGAGAAAAGAGAGAAGAGAGAGAAAAGAGAAGAGAGAAAAGAGACGAGAGAAAAGAGAAGAGAGAGAAAAGCGAAAAGAGAGAAGAGAGAGAAGAGAGAAAAGAGAGAGAAAAGAGAAGAGAGAAAAAAAGAGAGAGAAAAGTGAAGAGAGAGAAAAGAGAAAAGAGAAGAGAAGAGAGGACAGGAGAGGAGAGAAAAGAGAAGAGAGAAAAGAGAAGAGAGAAAAGAGAAGAGAGAGAAAAGAAAAGAGAGAAGAGAGAGAAAAGAGAAAAGAGAGAGAAAAGAGAAGAGAGAAAAAAAGAGAGAGAAAAGTGAAGAGAGAGAAAAGAGAAAAGAGAAGAGAAGAGAGGACAGGAGAGGAGAGAAAAGAGAAGAGAGAAAAGAGAAGAGAGAAAAGAGAAGAGAGAGAAAAGAAAAGAGAGAAGAGAGAGAAAAGAGAAAAGAGAGAGAAAAGAGAAGAGAGAAAAAAAGAGAGAGAAAAGAGAAGAGAAAAGAGAAGAGAAGAGAGGACAGGAGAGGAGAGAAAAGAGAAGAGAGTAAAAAGAGAAGAGAGAAAAGAGAAGAGAGAAAAGAGAAGAGAGAAAAGAGAAGAGAGAGAAAAAAGAAGAGAGAGAAAGAAAAGAGAAGAGAGAAAAGAGAAGAGAGAGAAAAGAGAAGAAAGAAAAGGGAAGAGAGTAAAGAGAAGAGAGAGAAAAGAGAAGAGAGAAAGAAAAGGGAAGAGAGAAAGAGAAGTGACAGCAAAATGTGAAAGAACAGCACAGCTTTTTGGCCTCCTCCCCTCTCAGAGCATGGATGAAAGCTGGGAGCAGAGAGACAGCTACAGAAGTCAGAAGCCATCCAGCAGTGCTTCCTCTTTAGCACTGCAGCTGTTCTGTGCTGCCTCATGTCCTTCCCCCCTGTACAGACACCTCCCCAGTGACCCCAGTCCGAGCCTCACAACAACCAAGGAGACCATCACACAGCATGGGTTGGGGTTGGAAGGGATCCCAAAGATCATCCAGGATCAATCAGGTTGGACAAGACCTTCATGATCAGCAAGTCCAAACTACTGCTGGCATCATCATACCAACTAAACCATGGCACTGAGCATCACATCCAGTCCCTTCACCAACACAGTGCCATGGGCAGGGGCACCTCTCACCAGCACAGGTTGCTCAAGGTCTCATCCAGCCTGGTCCTGAACACCTCCAGGGAGGTTGTGGAGCACAGAAGCACCCAATGGGATCTTTGATCACATTGGGTGCTTCTGTGCTCCACAACCTCCCTGGGAAACCTGTGCCTGTGTCTCACCACCCCCAACCTGTGCCAGTGTCTCACCACCCCCAACCTGTGCCAGTGTCTCAGCACCCTCAACCTGTGCCAGTCTCTCCGTACCCTCACTCTCAACAATCTCTTCCTCATCCCCACTCTCCCTCTCCCCTCTCCCAGCTCAAAGCCATTCTCCCTCCTCCTGACACTCCCAGCCCTTGTCCAAAGTCCCTTCCCCAGCTCTCCTGCAGCCCCTTCAGGTCCTGGCAGGCTGCTCTAAGGTCTCTCTGGAGCCTCCTCTTCTCCAGGCTGAACAGCCCCAACTCTCTCAGCACGTACCCACAGCCCTCTGATCATCTTTGTGCCCTCTTCTGGACCCTCTCCAGCAGCTCCAAGTCCTCCTTAACACCCCCAGCTCTCAGCCTGTCCCCACAGGGGGGGTTCTCTGATCTCTCAACTCCGTGGCTGAACACAAACCCTATGAGGAGAGGCTGAGGGAGCTGGAGGGGTGCAGCCTGCAGCAGAGGAGGCTCAGAGCAGAGCTCATTGCTGCCTGCAGCTGCCTGCAGGGAGGCTGTAGCCAGGTGGGGTTGGGCTCTGCTGCCAGGCAGCCAGCAACAGAAGAAGGGGACACAGCCTCAAGCTGTGCCAGGGCAGGTCTAGGCTGGATGTTGTTAGGAAGTTGTTGTCAGAGAGAGTGATTGGCACTGGAATGGGCTGCCCAGGGAGGTGGTGGAGTGGCTGTGGCTGGAGGTGTTGCAGCCAAGCCTGGCTGGGGCACTTAGTGCCATGGTCTGGTTGGTTGGGCAGGGCTGGGTGCTGGGTTGGGCTGCAGGAGCTTGGAGCTCTCTGCCAACCTGCCTGGTCCTGTGACTCTATGAAGCTCACCTCCAAAGCTCTGCAGCACTCTCAGTGAGCATCTCCTCTGCCCTCACTCATTATTCCCATGACACCTCCTAAGTGGAACCCTTCTCCTCCCAGCTGGAACAAGCAAATCAGCAGCTTACATCTCTCAGCACCACCCCCCCCTCTAAAAGGGCTTTCCACGGAGGCATTGGCAGCGCAGAGAGGAGGAACCTTTCAGCGTCAGGGGAATGAAAGGCAGCTCAGTGATTTATGTTCCTCATCTCCAGCAGCTGATTACCTGGGAAGTGATTCATGCTTTCCCAGGAAGCACTCCAGCTGCTCCCTGGCCTACTTTGTACTTGGTGGGTGGTTTCTGTGGGGCTTTTTCTTTTCCCCTTCTTGCAGCTTAAGCTACTTTTTGCCTTGGCACCCAGCGAGAAGCAAGGACAAAGCTGAGGTCCTTTGCAGGAGGAGCTTGGAGCTCTCTGCTTGCAACTGGGCACCACACAAGCAAGGCTGGGAGGTGCCACAGCACCACATCATCAGCCCAAAGCAAGGTGCCCCACGTAGTAAAGTGGCAGAATTGCTTCTGTGGAGTGTGGCCAGCAGGGCTGGAGAGGTCTGAGTGGGAGTGCAGCCCAGCACAGGGTTGTGCCAGAGCAGTGTGGGCACAGGGCAAGGTCCTTCTCCCTTTCACTGCCCTCCTTGCAGCCCAACCCAGCCCCTGTGCCCTCAGTGACTCCTCTCTGCAGCCATACTGAGCAGCAGTTAACACCAGAAAAAGGTGTGAAGAGGCATGGAGAGGGAGGAGGACAACATGCAGCAAGAGCAGTGTGGGCAGCAGGGCAAGGGAGGGGATTCTGCCCCTGGGCTCTGCTCTCCTCAGACCCCACCTACAGTCCTGGGGGCAGTTCTGCAGTCCTGGGGGCAGTTCTGCAGCCCCCAGCACAAGCAGCACATGGAAAGGTTGGAGCCAGCCCAGAAGAGGCCACCAAGATGCTGAGAGGGCTGCAGCAGCTCTGCTCTGAGCACAGGCTGAGAGAGTTGGGGCTGTGCAGCCTGGAGAGGAGAAGGCTTGGAGGAGAGCTTGGAGTGGCCTTGCAGGAGCTGCAGGGGGCTGCAGGAGGGCTGGGGAGGGACTACTGAGAAGGTCTGGGAATGAGAGGAGGAGGAGGAGGAATGGGTTTGGAGTGGCAGAGGGGAGATGGAAACTGGCTGTGAGGAAGGAGTGAGGGAGGTGAGAGACTGGCAGAGGTTGAAGGTGCTGAGACACTGGCACAGGTTGCCCAGGGAGGTTGTGGAGCACAGAAGCACAGAATGGGATCCCTGGAGGTGTTGAGGACCAGGTTGGATGAGGCCCTGAGTGACCTGTTCTAGAGGGAGCTGTCCCTGGCACAGGAGGGTTGGATCTGGCTGAGCTCTGAAGTCCTTTCCCACCTGAACCATTCTATGGTTCTGTGGTTTGCAAGGTCTCATCTTCTGCTTCTGTGGTGGTTCCATGTGAAGTGCTCTGATGTCAAAGCTTGGCCCTGCAGGCAGAAGCATTTCAGGGAGCTGCTGGAAAGTCAGAGCTGTAATTTGGGAGTATTTTTGACCCTGAGCAAATCATAGATTGATGGAATGAGTGGGGATGGAAGGGACCTTCAAGATCATCTTGTTCCAACCTCCCCCACCATGGGCAGGGACATCTCCCAGTAGACCAAGGCCACCCATCCAGCTTGGCCTTCAACACCTCCAGGGAGGTGGTGTTGGAAGGGAGCAGAAGGAGCAGGCAGCTCCAACCCCCTGCCATGCCCAGGGACACCCTACCCTAGAGCAGGCTGCACACAGCCTCAGCCAGCCTGGCCTCAAACACCTCCAGCCATGGGGCCTCAACTCCCTCCCTGGGCAACCCATTCCAGCCTCTCACCACTCTCCTGCTTAACAACTTCCTCCTCACCTCCAGCCTCACTCTCCTCACCTCCAGCTTTGCTCCATTCCCCCCACTCCTGACACTCCCTCACACCCTCAAAAGTCCCTCCCCAGCTTTTTTGCAGCCCCCTTCAGATCCTGGCAGGCCACAAGAAGGAGTGAGGGTGGTGAGAGACTGGCAGAGGTTGAGGGTGGTGAGAGCCTGGCACAGGTTGCCCAGGGAGGTGTTCAGCACCAGGTTGGATGAGGTCTTCATTGACTTGTTCCAGTGGGAGGTGTCCCTGCTCATGGCAGGGGGTTGGAAATGGCTGAACTTTGAGGTCCCTTCCAACCTAAATCATTCTGTGATGCTCAGAGGCTGCAGAACCTCTGCTATGGGGACAGGCTGGGAGAGTTGGAGCTGTTCAGCCTGGAGAAGGTTCTAGGGAGACCTTAGAGCTGCATTTCAATATCTGAAGTGGACCTGCAGGCAGGCTGAGGAGGGACTGTTCAGGAGGGCCTGTGAGGATAGGATGAAGGACAATGGTCTGGAACTGGAGCAGGGCAGATTGAGGTTGGAGATCAGGAGAAGCTCTGCACAATGAGGGTGGTGAAATCCTGAACAGCTTGCCCAGGGCTGTGGTTGAGATCCCATCCCTGGAGGCACTCAAGGTCAGACTTCATGTGGCCCTGAGCAACCTGAGATGTCCCTGCTGGCTGCAGGGGGGTTGGGCAAGACGACCCTGGAGGGTTCCCTGCAGCCCCAAGCACTCTGTGACAGCCTCACAAGGGACACTTCTCTGACTGCAGCCTGGAGCAAGATGAAGGTGAATGATTCCTTGCCCTGGGATGAAAACCACAGGCTGCAGAGCAGTGCAAGCTGCATTCACCTCTTTAATGCCCCAAAGCTGGAGCCATTCCTCAGGATGCCAGGAAATGGCAGCTCCTGAGACAATGTGAAAGGTTAAGGTGCCCCAGCAGGAAAGGAAGTCACAGAGCAACACAATGGAGAGCAGCTCTGGAAGTGACACCCTGGCACTGCAGCCTGTGCCCACTTCCTGGCATCAGCTCAGCCTGGGAAAAGAAATCTCTTCAACTTGTTCAGCAGCTGCTGACCCAGGAGCCAACAGCAGCCAGCAGTGTGCACTGGCAGCCCAGAGAGCCAAGCAGAGCCTGGGCTGCAGCAGCAGTGTGGGGGTGAGGGAATTGATCCTGCCTCTCTGCTCTGCTCTGCTCTGCTCTGCTCTGCTGAGACCCACCTGGAGTGCTGCATCCAGCTCTGGAGCCCCTGGCACAAGAGGGCTGTGGAGATGCTGGAGAGTGTCCAGAGCAGGGCCAGGAGGATGCTGAGAGGCTGCAGCAGCTCTGCTGTGAGCACAGCCTGAAAGAGTTGGGGCTGTGCAGGCTGCAGCAGAGGAGGCTCCCAGGGGACCTTCTTGTGGCCTTCCAGCATCTGAAGGGGGCTGCAAAAAAGCTGGGGAGGGACTTTTGAGGGTGTGAGGGAGTGGCAGGAGTGGGAGGAATGGAGCAAGGGTGGAGGTGGGGAGAGTGAGGCTGGAGGTGAGGAGGAAGTTGTTGAGCAGGAGAGTGGTGAGAGGCTGGAATGGGTTGCCCAGGGAGGAGGTTGAGGCCCCATGGCTGGAGGTGTTTGAGGCCAGGTTGGATGAGGCTCTGGACAGCCTGACCTGGTGTGAGGTGTCCCTGTCTGTGGCAGGGGGGCTGGAACTGGCTGCTCCTTGTGCTCCCTTCCAACCCTGCCTGATTCTATGACCCAGGCTAACCCCAGCAAAACGCAAGCAAAGAGAATCACAGAATGGGAGGGGTTGGAACAGAGCTCAGAGATCCTCCAGAGCCCAGCCCCCTGCCAAAGCAAACAGGAGCACATCCAGATGGCTCCTGAATGTCTCCAGAGAAGGAAACTCCACAGCCTCTCTGGGCAGCCTGCTCCAGGGCTCCAGCACCTTCAGCAGAGAAGTTTCTGCCCATGCTGAAGTGGACACTCCTGGATTCCAGCATCCCCTGCAGGCTCCAACCCAACCATGAGAGGGAACTGCCCCAAACTCAGAGAAGAAAACAGACCATGCAAGAACATTTGGGTTGGACAGGGAACATCATCCCTGCAAGTCACAGACAGACTGGGAGGGGTTGGAAGGGACCTCCAGAGATCATCCAGTCCAGAGCAGGGCACACAGGAACACATCCAGGTGGGTCTGGAATGTCCAAGCTCCCTCAGCCTGGCCCCACAGGAGATGTTCACTGCCTGCAGCAGCTTGGGGGGCTCTGGGCTGGGCTCTCTCAAGCAGCTCCCTGAGGTCCTTCCTGAACTGAGGGGTCCAGCACTGGACACAGCACTGCAGATGTGGCAGCAGCAGGGCAGAGCAGAGTCCAAATGTAGCTGTCTGTCTTACAGTGGTCTTGGTAGCAGAGCTCAGCTCTAAGCTGGATCTCTTCTAGAAGGTTCAAGCCAGACTCAATTCTTTCAGCTCATTTTCCTGACAAGATAATGAGGTTTGCAGCAGAGCCACACTCAGGTGGGGCTTGAGCACTGTGCTGTGAGCTGATGAGGAGCAAGCAGCTCTAAAAATGTCAGAGGCAGAGTTTTAAAGTGACTTTCACAGAACTGTTCTGCTTGGGAAAGGCCTCTGAGATCATCCAGGCTAACATCAGCCCAGCCCCACCATGGCCACCAAAGCCTGGCCCCAAGTGCCATGGCCACAGGGTTCTGGATCACCTGCAGGGCTGAGGACTCCACACAGCCCAGAAAGCAAAGGAACTTCTCTGCTGTGCTTCTGAGCTTTGTTGTCCTGCTTGGGAAAGTCCTCTGAGATCATCCAGCCCAACATCAACCCAGCCCCACCATGGCCACCAAAGCCTGGCCCCAAGTGCCATGGCCACAGGGCTGAGGACTCCACACAGCCCAGAAAGCAAAGGAACTTCTCTGCTGTGCTTCTGAGCTTCACTGTGGCCCAGGGGAAGACTCTGGGAGGAGCACAGAAGCAGCCACACTTTCCCTCCTCATTCAGAGGAATCCACTTGGAGGCACAGGATTGTCTGGGCTGGAAAAGCTCTCCAAGATCATCCAGTCCAACCTTCAGCCCAGCCTCACCATGGCCACCAAGCCCTGGCCCACAGTGCCATGGCCACAGGTTTCCTGAACATCTCCTCCAGGCATGGGGACTCCATCACCTCCCTGGGCAGCCTGTGCCAAGCCCTTGCCCCTCACCCTACTGGAAGAGATTTCTGGAGGTCTCTGGCTCCAAGCAGGCTCAGCTCTCATCACTCCACTCCTTCATCCAGCCCAAGTTTCTACCCAACACCTCCATGACCACTGCACCATGGCCCAGACAGCCTCTGCTACTCATTGCTTGGGCACCTCCAGCCATGGGGACTCCATCACCACCCTGGGCAGCCTGTGCCAATCCCTGACCACTCTGGCAGCAAGGAAGGTTCCTCCTCTCTGACCTAACCCTGCCCTGGCACAACTCCAGGCCATTTCCTCCTAGGGATCCTAGGGAGAAGACACTGCCCCCAAACTGACTCCAACAACTTTGTTGGTTTAGCCTGGGTTTCAACACAGCAAAGGCAGAGCCCCTCAGCATGCCAAAGCAGCAGCTGGAGTGCCATCTCCAGCTGGCTCCCCTGGCACTGCCCCTCCAGCACTCACTGGGGTGAGCTCTTTGTGCAAGCACTAAGTGGATCTGCAGGGACCAAGCAGTTGAAGCATGAACCAACACCACAGTGAGGCTGGTGGCAGCTTGGCAAAGCAAACACTTGGCCTGAATCACTTCACACAACCTTCTGGCAGACACTGAGAACCTCCAAACCTGCATCAACATGCAGGGCAAATCAGGGCAGGGTCAGCCAGGCTGAGAAAAGGACTTGAGGAGTACACAGCAGGGACATGTCCCACCAGAACAGGTTGCTCAAGGCCTCATCCAAGCTGGTCCTGAACATCTCCAGGGAGGTTGTGGAGCACAGAAGCACCCAATGTGATCTTTGATCACATTGGGTGCTTCTGTGCTCCACAACCTCCCTGGGAAACCTGTGCCAGTGTCTCCTCACCCTCAACCTGTGCCAGTCTCTCATCACCCTCAACCTGTGCCAGTCTCTCACCCCCATCACTTCTTCCCCACATCCAGTTTCAATCTCTCTCCTCTGCCACTTTAAACCCATTCCTCCTCCTCCTTTCATTACATGACTTTGCCAATAGTCCCTCCCCAGCCCTCTTCTAGGCTCCATTTCAGCTACTGGAAGGCTGTTTGGGTTGGGAAAAGCCCTCCAAGATCATCCACTCCAATTATCAACCCAACCCCACCATGGCCACCAAACCATGGCCCCAAATGCCATGGCCACAAGTTCCTTGAACACCTCCAGGGATGAGGACTCCACCACCTCCCTGGGCAGCCTGTGCCAAGCTCTGACCTTCAACACCTCCAGGGATGAGGACTCCATCACCTCCCTGGGCAGCCTGTGCCAAGCTCTGACCTTCAATACCTCCAGGGATGAGGACTCCATCACCTCCCTGGGCAGCCTCTGCCAAGCTCTGACCTTGAACACCTCCAGGGATGGGGACTCCACCACCTCCCTGGGCAGCCTCTGCCAAGCTCTGACCTTCAACACCTCCAGGGATGAGGACTCCATCACCTCCCTGGGCAGCCTGTGCCAAACCCTGACCTTCAACACCTCCAGGGATGAGGACTCCACCACCTCCCTGGGCAGCCTGTGCCAAGCCCTGACCACTCTGGCAGCCAAGAAATTGTTCCTACAGAGCTGGAAAGGGAAAACAAACTCAATTTGAGTTCTAGCTGAGGCATAACCAACTTGTAACCATGGGCTGCTACCCCCAAGGCAGAGAGCAGCTGCCTCCTGGCACAGAGCTGCCCATGCTAGAGCACCCAGTTCAGCACAAGCTCTCCAGCAGGACTCTTGTCCCTGCTCCTGCCACTTGTCACTCCTTGCTTCCAAGCCGTGGCTCTTTGTGACTGTGCTCAGTGTCAGTCCCTGCTGAGCTGAGAGCATTTGGCAGCCATTCTCTGCACTCCAACCTTTCTCTTGCCAAGGGAAGTCACCCTGGTGGCAAGCTCATGCTAGGCAACAACCCACTTGCTCCCAGGGCACCACCAGTGGGTCCTGCCACGAGACACAGGCGCTCTGTGGTGGTTCTGCTGCTTGCCCTTGGTGCAAGCCATGCACAGAGCCTACAGCTCCCATTTCTACCTCCCAAGCTGATCCCAACCCATCCAATTCCACACATTTCCCATCTGCCAGCCCACAGGACAGCAGTCCCTAACCACCTGCCCCAGGCCAGCAGCACAGCCAGGCAGAGCATCCTCAGAGAGCAGGGAGGATGCATCTCGAAGCTCTAATTACTTTCTCCCTCTCCACTCCCCCGAGAGCCTGTCCAGAGGGGAAAAAGCCATCGGATAAAGAAGGAATGAGGCTGCCAAAAGGCACTGCCACTCCCACAGCGCCTGGGAGCTGGGGAGCTGCCCCTCAAGCACCCTCTGGCGTCCCTTTGCCACACGGCAGCCAAGCAGGCTGTGCCAGCATCCCGGCTCCTGCCTTCGCCTTCAGCAGCCACGCTTGGAGGCTTCCTCTCCAGCCCTAGGAGCAAAGCAGCATGGAGACCTGGTGGCCACTGAGTTCCTTCCAGAACCTGCAGCCCAGCATCTGCCCCAGCCCCAGCAGCACTCCCAGCACCAGGGGGAAGGGTCAGGAGGGTGGAGACACGAAGTAAGAAGGTGCCAAGCGAAAGCACTTACGCACAGTGAGGCCGGCAGCATTTCCATCCTACCTTTGCTGTCGCCATATCAGACGTCTCCATGCTTGCTGCTTGGCCTAGCAGGGGACAAGAGCAGTGAAGGAGGAGGGAAGAGAAAGGGAAAGTCAAAAGAGGATGAAGAGAAGACAAACAACGTGACAGGAGGGGCAGAACGATGGGATGGGCGCTAAAGTGACTTCCCTAAGGGTTCCCTCCTGCCCCTCCAGAGATGAGCAGGAAAAGCATCTCAAGCAGATGGTCCCAGCACAGACACTTGGCTGGAGTCTGGCACAAGAGCAGAGCCATTGCCCGGCCCCTCCCCCAGCTCCTCCCTGCTGCCACCGTCCAATAGGTCTAGTAGGATGCTGAGGAAGAGAGAGGATCTTCCTCCCAGCCCCCTTCTGGAGCAGGCAAAGAACTCATCTTCAGCTCATGCTGCTCTTCCTCCTGCTCCACCAACCCATCTGCTGCTCATGCTGCTCTTCCTCCCTCCTGCTCCACCAACCCATCTGCTGCTCATGCTGCTCTTCCTCCCTCCTGCTCCACCAACCCATCTGCTGCTCATGCTGCTCTTCCTCCCTCCTGCTCCACCAACCCATCTGCTGCTCATGCTGCTCTTCCTCCCTCCTGCTCCACCAACCCATCTTCTGCTCATGCTGCTCTTCCTCCCTCCTGCTCCACCAACCCATCTGCTGCTCATGCTGCTCTTCCTCCCTCCTGCTCCACCAACCCATCTTCTGCTCATGCTACTCTTCCTCCCTCCTGCTCCACCAACCCATCTTCTGCTCATGCTGCTCTTCCTCCCTCCTGCTCCACCAACTCATCTTCTGCTCATGCTGCTCTCTCTCCTGCTCCACCAACCCATCTGCTGCTCATGCTGCTCTTCCTCCTGCTCCACCAACCCATCTGCTGCTCATGCTGCTCTTCCTCCCTCCTGCTCCACCAACCCATCTGCTGCTCATGCTGCTCTTCCTCCCTCCTGCTCCACTAACTCATCTTCTGCTCATGCTGCTCTCTCTCCTGCTCCACCAACCCATCTGCTGCTCATGCTGCTCTTCCTCCTGCTCCACCAACCCATCTGCTGCTCATGCTGCTCTTCCTCCTGCTCCACCACCCCATCTTCTGCTCATGCTGCTCTTCCTCCCTCCTGCTCCACCAACCCATCTGCTGCTCATGCTGCTCTTCCTCCCTCCTGCTCCATCAACCCCTCTGCTGCTCATGCTGCTCTTCCTTCCTCCTGTTCCACCAACCCATCTGCTGCTCATGCTGCTCTTCCTTCCTCCTGCTCCACCAACCCATCTTCTGCTCATGCTGCTCTTCCTCCCTCCTGCTCCACCAACCCATCTTCAGCTCATGCTTCTCTTCCTCTCTCCTGCTCCACCAACCCATCTTCAGCTCATGCTGCTCTTCCTCCCTCCTGCTCCACCAACCCATCTTCAGCTCATGCTGCTCTTCCTCCCTCCTGCTCCACCAACCCATCTTCTGCTCATGCTGCTCTTCCTCCCTCCTGCTCCACCAACCCATCTTCTGCTCATGCTGCTCTTCCTGCCTCCTGCTCCACCAACTCATCTTCTGCTCATGCTGCTCTTCCTCCTGCTCCACCAACCCATCTGCTGCTCATGCTGCTCTTCCTCCCTCCTGCTCCACTAACTCATCTTCTGCTCATGCTGCTCTCTCTCCTGCTCCACCAACCCATCTGCTGCTCATGCTGCTCTTCCTCCTGCTCCACCAACCCATCTGCTGCTCATGCTGCTCTTCCTCCTGCTCCACCACCCCATCTTCTGCTCATGCTGCTCTTCCTCCCTCCTGCTCCACCAACCCATCTTCTGCTCATGCTGCTCTTCCTTCCTCCTGTTCCACCAACCCATCTGCTGCTCATGCTGCTCTTCCTCCCTCCTGCTCCACCAACCCATCTTCTGCTCATGCTACTCTTCCTCCCTCCTGCTCCACCAACCCATCTGCTGCTCATGCTGCTCTTCCTCCTGCTCCACCAACCCATCTGCTGCTCATGCTGCTCTTCCTCCTGCTCCACCAACCCATCTTCAGCTCATGCTGCTCTTCCTCCTGCTCCACCAACCCATCTGCTGCTCATGCTGCTCTTCCTCCCTCCTGCTCCACCAACCCATCTGCTGCTCATGCTGCTCTTCCTCCCTCCTGCTCCACCAACCCATCTGCTGCTCATGCTGCTCTTCCTCCCTCCTGCTCCACCAACCCATCTTCTGCTCATGCTGCTCTTCCTCCCTCCTGCTCCACCAACCCATCTGCTGCTCATGCTGCTCTTCCTCCCTCCTGCTCCACCAACCCATCTTCTGCTCATGCTACTCTTCCTCCCTCCTGCTCCACCAACCCATCTTCTGCTCATGCTGCTCTTCCTCCCTCCTGCTCCACCAACTCATCTTCTGCTCATGCTGCTCTCTCTCCTGCTCCACCAACCCATCTGCTGCTCATGCTGCTCTTCCTCCTGCTCCACCAACCCATCTGCTGCTCATGCTGCTCTTCCTCCTGCTCCACCAACCCATCTTCTGCTCATGCTACTCTTCCTCCCTCCTGCTCCACCAACCCATCTGCTGCTCATGCTGCTCTCCCTCCTGCTCCACCAACCCATCTTCTGCTCATGCTACTCTTCCTCCCTCCTGCTCCTCCAACCCATCTGCTGCTCATGCTGCTCTTCCTCCCTCCTGCTCCACCAACCCATCTGCTGCTCATGCTGCTCTTCCTCCCTCCTGCTCCACCAACCCATCTGCTGCTCATGCTGCTCTTCCTCCCTCCTGCTCCACCAACCCATCTGCTGCTCATGCTGCTCTTCCTCCTGCTCCACCAACCCATCTGCTGCTCATGCTGCTCTTCCTCCCTCCTGCTCCACCAACCCATCTTCTGCTCATGCTGCTCTTCCTCCCTCCTGCTCCACCAACCCATCTTCAGCTCATGCTGCTCTTCCTCCCTCCTGCTCTACCAACCCATCTTCTGCTCATGCTGCTCTTCCTCCCTCCTGCTCCACCAACCCATCTGCTGCTCATGCTGCTCTTCCTCCCTCCTGCTCCACCAACCTATCTGCTGCTCATGCTGCTCTTCCTCCCTCCTGCTCCACCAACCAATGTGCTGCTCATGCTGCTCTTCCTCCCTCCTGCTCCACCAACCCATCTTCAGCTCATGCTGCTCTTCCTCCTGCTCCACCAACCCATCTGCTGCTCATGCTGCTCTTCCTCCCTCCTGCTCCACCAACCCATCTTCAGCTCATGCTGCTCTTCCTCCTGCTCCACCAACCCATCTGCTGCTCATGCTGCTCTTCCTCCCTCCTGCTCCACCAACCCATCTGCTGCTCATGCTGCTCTTTCTCTCTCCTGCTCCACCAACCCATCTGCTGCTCATGCTGCTCTTTCTCTCTCCTGCTCCACCAATCCATCTCTGCTCATGCTGCTGCCCCTTGCTCCATGGGAAAGTGACATCACCAACCCCCCAGGTGGGTACATGAGGAATCAGGAGAAAGGAAGCAAGCAAGCAGGTTCTGGGCAGGGCACAGGTAAAGGAGGAGTGATGAGAGGTGAGGGGAAAGAAGGAGTGAAAGGAGGCAGCCAGGCAGGCAGGCAGGCAGAGCAGCAGTGGTGCAAAATAAGCCCAGGAGAGGCAGATTCAGACGTGCAGAGGAAAATGCAAGGTGGAGGCTGCTGGTGGTCTGCACCCTCCTGAGAACACTCACCTCAGAGCAACACTCAGGAGTGGCTGGGCCTGCCCCGGGGTGCAGACTCAGCTCAGACAGAGAGCATCACATCAGCCAAGGTAAGATCTGTCCCAGCATCCGGAGGCGCCCGGAGCTGCCTGGCTGCAGCCAGCCCTGATTGGTTCAGCAGAGTGACTTCACAGCTCCCATTCATCCCCAGCCTCTCGGCCCCACTCCTGCAAGCCCCTCCTGGCCTCCCTCACCACTCAGCCTGCCAGCCCCCAGCCCAGGCAGAGGTGCCCCCAGCCCCTCGCAGCGCTGTGGCACCCCCACAGCCAGGCAGACGTGAGCAAGCCTGCCTGGCTGAGAGGAAGGGAGGGAGGGAGGGAGGAGAACACTGCAGAGCTCACATTCAGAGCCTCTGAGGGCCAGAAACATCACTGCCTGAAAGTGCTTATTCATACAGGAGAGCAGCAGGCTGCGCCGGGGCAGGCAGCGCAGGGCAGGGCACAGGGAGCAGGGCGGGGGCTGGCAGGGGACTCCCAGCGCCCTGGCAGGCAGCTGTGCAGTGTCTGCAGCAGCACAGCGCTGCTGTGCCCCCTGCACAGGCAGGTTTGCCCCTGCAGCCCCCCCCCGGGCTTCCCTGCGAGAGGCAGAACTGTTTGCGTGGCAGAGATCTCTCAGCCCTCTGCTTCCTCTGGCTCTGTCACCCGATCCTAGGGAGCAGAGACCAACCCCACCGCACTGCAACCCCCTTGCAGGGAGCTCTAGGGAGCAATGAGGTCACCTCTCAGCCTCCTCTTCACACCCCAGCACTGCCAGGGCACTCACTCACCACTCAGCACCACATCTCCTGCCCAGGGATGGGGACTCCACCACTGCCCTGGGCAGCCTGGACCAGGCTTTCACAACCCTTCTCGGGAAGAAATTGTTCCTCATCTCCCACCTAAACCTCCCCTGGGGCAACTTGAGGCTGTTTGCTCTCGTCCTGTCACTTGTTGTTTGGGAAGAGACCAACTCCAGCCTCCTTGCAGGGAGCTGCAGAGAGCAATGAGGTCTCCTCTCCAGGCTGCACACCCCCAGCTCCCTCAGCTGCTCCCCAGTCCCTCCCCAGCTTTCTTATCCATCAAGGACCTCTCAGCCTCCTCTCAGCCTCTCAGCACCCCCAGCTCCCTCAGCTGCTCCCCAGTCCCTCCCCAGCTTTCTTATCCATCAAGGACCTCTCAGCCTCCTCTCAGCCTCTCAGCATCCCCAGCTCCTTCAGCTGCTCTCCAGTCCCTCCCCAGCTTTCTTATCCATCAAGGATCTCTCAGCCTCCTCTCAGCCTCTCAGCACCCCCAGCTCCCTCATCTGCTCCTCCCCAGCTCTCTTCTCCAGACCCTTCCCCACCTTTGCTGCCCTTCCCTGGACCTGCACCAGTGAGGTGTTTGCAGTGCTGCTACCCTGCATAACATGTCCCTGTCACACAGGTGAGCAACCTGCAGAGCCCAGCAGTGCACAGACAAAGCTCAGCACTCAAACCACCCCAAAAAAGGGCCAGCAGTGAACAATGTACACAGCAAAGACTCCCAGCAAGTCCTGTCTGGGCATAGAGGCAATGTCTGGCCCTGCTGTTCATGCTGCCACCTACAAATGAAGGCTGGCACAGCTTCACCTTCTATTGGCCATGTTCAAACACACCAACCTCCTGCTTACCAGGGCCACCCTGGGAACATAAATGCTCTTCAGTCTCCAGCCCAAGCACAGCTCAGGATATAACACAGCCTCCACATCCAACAGCACACAGGGAAAATGCCACCACACCTCCTGAGTTTCACTAGGACAAGCATTGTGACCCTTGTTGTGCCCTTTCTCTCTGTGAAGGAAGGGGATGGACAGGACCCTGCAGGGGACACTGCTGCTAGCAGAGATCTGAATCACTCTGAGAACTCTTTCTGACATGAACTCCCCAAGCTGCCTTCTTATGTCCAGACACAAAGCACTAACCTGGCCCTGAAGCTGGGCAGGAGCATTGCCACGCAGCAAGCAGCCTGGCAAAAGCTCTCCAGTCCCACCCCACACAGCCTCAGATTCAGCCCTCATGAATTCCAGCCTGTCTCAGATCACAGACTCAAGGAATGGGTTGGAGGGGACCTCCAAGGTCCTCCAGTTCCAACCCCCTGCCACGGGCAGGGACACTTCTCACCAGCACAGCTTGCTCAAGGCCTGAGCCAGCTGCCCCTGGGAGGGACATCCACAGCCTCTCTGGGCAACCTGTGCCAGGCTCTCCCCACCCTCACTCTCAACAGTATCTTCCTCATCTCCACTCTCCCTCTCCTCTCTCCCAGCTCAAAGCCATTTTCCCTCCTCCTGGCACTCACAGTCCTT
Source organism: Pogoniulus pusillus (assembly GCF_015220805.1). NCBI lineage: Eukaryota > Metazoa > Chordata > Aves > Piciformes > Lybiidae > Pogoniulus > Pogoniulus pusillus. The sequence continues at coordinate 7,923,047 of NC_087301.1, forward strand.
GTCCAAAGTCCCTCCCCAGCTCCCTTGGAGCCCCTCCAGGCACTGGAAGGCTGCTCTGAGGTCTCCCTGGAGCCTTCCCCAGGCTGAACAGTCCCAGCTCTCCCAGGCTGTGCCTATAGCAGAGGTTCTCCAGCCCTCTGATCACCTTCATGACATCCTCTGAACCCTCTCCAGCAGCTCCATGTCCCCCTTATGCTGGAGGCACCAGAACTGGAGGCAGTGCTGCAGGTGGGGTCTCAGCAGAGCAGAGGAGCAGAACCCCCTCCTGCATCCTGCTGGTCCCACACCCCACCAGCCCCTAGAAGACACCCATGTGCAGGCAGACAGAGCTCCAGCAAATGCCCATGCTCTGGACAATCCACCCCCCAACCCTTCTGAAGCCCTTTATGGGAGGGCTCTGCTCACTTGGATGCATTTTGCCACAGCAGCATGGGCAGCAGAGACCCAACCTCCTGAAGGGCTTTTAGCACACCCTAGGCTAGAGGAGCAGCAAAGCCCAGCTCTGGAGTGGCTTTTAGCACACCCTGAAGGGCTTTTAGCACACCCTAGGCTAGAGGAGCAGCAAAGCCCAGCTCTGGAGTGGCTTTTAGCACACCCTGAAGGGCTTTTAGCACACCCTAGGCTAGAGGAGCAGCAAAGCCCAGCTCTGGAGTGGCTTTTAGCACACCCTAGGCTAGAGGAGCAGCAAAGCCCAGCTCTGGAGTGGCTTTTAGCACACCCTAGGCTAGAGGAGCAGCAAAGCCCAGCTCTGGAGTGGCTTTTAGCACACCCTGAAGGGCTTTTAGCACACCCTAGGCTAGAGGAGCAGCAAAGCCCAGCTCTGGAGTGGCTTTTAGCACACCCTGAAGGGCTTTTAGCACATCCTAGGCTAGAGGAGCAGCAAAGCCCAGCTCTGGAGTTCAGACTCTTCAGAGCAGAGCCTGTCTGTAGCTCCAGCAGGGTGCAACAGCTCCTGGACTCGAGAGCAAACAGGAAACACCTCCTGAGGAAGTCCACATTTCGGAAGGGAGCAGCCAACTACGACAGGCTTGAGGTCTGGGTAAGAATCTGCAGCACTATAAATAGCTCCAAGGCCAGGCTTGGAGCTGGGAATCCATTGGGACTTGCTCCCCAGCCCTGCAGATCACAAACCACTGCTTTGCTACAGTGCCTCTGACCCTCCAACCAGGCACAACTCACAGCTGTTGAGGGCATCCCCTCCACAGGTACATTATGGTGGCTTCACTGCTCCCAGTAGTACAGTTCCAGCTTCACACTAAGCAGAGCAGCCTCAGCCTCGGACAGATTCATAGTCACTGAGGGATTTATTTGTTCAAGGAGCCAGGCAGGGGAAACAGGAGGCTTAGGAGGCTCAGACAGCTTAGTGCATGGGAAAGCAGCACGGCCTGCAGACACGCAATGCAACCAGCTACCTGTGGGGCAGCACTGCAGCTACAGCTTGGCCCTCCCATATGGCACCGAAGGGAAGCCTGCAGGAGTGAAAAAAAGCAGCACCCTGTGCCTCTGTGAGACGTGCATGCAAAAGAAAGCCTGCTGGAAGTGCTGCTGGGGAGAGGAAACTAGGAGGGAGTCAGGGAGAGGGAAGGAATCGCTAGGAAGCATGGCAGAAGGCAAGGAGGAGGTAGCTGAGCAGGGCAGAAGGCAAGGAGGAGGTAGCTGAGCAGGGCAGAGTGCAAGGAAGAGGTAGCTGAGCAGGGCAGAGTGCAAGGAAGAGGTAGCTGAGCAGGGCAGAAGGCAAGGAGGAGGTAGCTGAGCAGGGCAGGAGGTAAGGAAGAGGTAGCTGAGCAGGGCAGGAGGTAAGGAAGAGGTAGCTGAGCAGGGCAGAGTGCAAGGAAGAGGTAGCTGAGCAGGGCAGGAGGCAAGGAAGAGGTAGCTGAGCAGGGCAGGAGGCAAGGAAGAGGTAGCTGAGCAGGGCAGAGTGCAAGGAAGAGGTAGCTGAGCAGGGCAGGAGGCAAGGAAGAGGTAGCTGAGCAGGGCAGGAGGCAAGGAAGAGGTAGCTGAGCAGGGCAGAGTGCAAGGAAGAGGTAGCTGAGCAGGGCAGGAGGCAAGGAAGAGGTAGCTGAGCAGGGCAGAGTGCAAGGAAGAGGTAGCTGAGCAGGGCAGGAGGCAAGGAAGAGGTAGCTGAGCAGCACAGGAGGCAAGGAAGAGGTAGCTGAGCAGGGCAGGAGGCAGGGAAGAGGTAGCTGAGCAGGGCAGGAGGTAAGGAAGAGGTAGCTGAGCAGGGCAGGAGGCAGGGAAGAGGTAGCTGAGCAGGGCAGGAGGTAAGGAAGAGGTAGCTGAGCAGGGCAGGAGGCAGGGAAGAGGTAGCTGAGCAGGGCAGGAGGTAAGGAAGAGGTAGCTGAGCAGGGCAGGAGGCAGGGAAGAGGTAGCTGAGCAGCACAAGAGGCAAGGAAGAGGTAGCTGAGCAGGGCAGGAGGTAAGGAAGAGGTAGCTGAGCAGGGCAGGAGGCAAGGAAGAGGTAGCTGAGCAGGGCAGGAGGTAAGGAAGAGGTAGCTGAGCAGGGCAGGAGGTAAGGAAGAGGTAGCTTAGCTGTTGAGCACCTTGGCGTGCAGGTGTACAGATCCCCATGTGCCAGATGGACAAACTCCTGAATCCCTCCCGAAGTCAGCAGTGTCCTGCAGCGCTGCCAGCTCTGCTGCCAGAGAAGCAGCAGATGCGGTCACAGCCCCTGCGAGCCAGGGCACAGCTCCATCTGCCCAGGAGAGGAGGGGGTGAACAAAGCAGCCACCCTCGGCAGAGGCTCCCTCTTGGCTGCAGCAGCTGGGAAATGACGTGAGCCGGCATGGCCAGAAGGGAAAGAGGCTGTCCGGGCACTGCGGGCATGCTGGGAGCTGTAGGCACAGCACCGAGCGGCAGCGGCACCGAGCGGCAGCAGCACCGAGCCGCGGACGCAGCCGCTCAGCACCCAGCCAGGGCAGGAGAGCAAGGCAGGGCAGCACCGCAGCACCCGGGCAGGGCAGCATCGCAGCAGGGCAGCACCGCAGCACCCGGGCAGGGCAGCATCGCAGCAGGGCAGCATCGCAGCACCCACGCAGGGCAGCATCGCGGCAGGGCAGCATCGCGGCAGGGCAGCATCGCGGCGGGGCAGCACCGCGGCAGGGCAGCACCGCAGCACCCCGGCAGGGCAGCACCGCAGCACCCGGGCAGGGCAGCATCGCAGCGCCCCAGCAGGGCAGCACCGCAGCGCCCCGGCAGGGCAGCACCGCAGCGCCCCGGCAGGGCAGCACCGCACCAGGGCAGCACCGCAGCAGCCCAGCAGGACAGCATCGCAGCATCCCAGCAGGGCAGCACCGCAGCAGGGCAGCATCGCAGCGCTCCAACAGGGCAGCACCGCAGCGCCCCGGCAGGGCAGCACCACACCAGGGCAGCATCGCAGCGCCCCGGCAGGGCAGCATCGCAGCACCCCGGCAGGGCAGCACCGCAGCACCCGGGCAGGGCAGCATCGCAGCAGGGCAGCACCGCAGCGCCCCGGCAGGGCAGCATCGCAGCGCCCCGGCAGGGCAGCATCGCAGCGCCCCGGCAAGGCAGCACCCCGACAGGGCAGCAGTACCTTCGCCTGTGCTGGCAGAAGAGAACGGAGAGGAGCTCCGCTCCATCAAGCGCTGGGGCAAGAGAATTCCCTGCTCTGCAGGGAGGGAGCAAGGCAACTCCTGCTCTGGAGGAAGGAGGACTCTGTGGTGTAAGGAGTCAGCCGCAGGGGGGGTGAGAAAACTGGGATGATTCTGCCTGCGGCTGCCTTCTTGGGCAACAGCAGGGCGAAAGAGGGCTTCTGCTTTCAAACACACTCTCGGGCTCTATTCCCTGCTCCTCGTCTTGCCTGTTTGAACTCTTAACCTTCCCTTTGCCCGAGGCAGCGCAAGAACCTCCTCCACCCCAGGAGGACTCATCCGCTCCGAGAAGGGGCAGGCTGACAACAGAGAATTCCATGACTCATGCTGTGCTTCATCAAGGAAGCCCTCTTGGATTTGCCTTTTAATCCATCCAGGAGATTTTAGCTTTCCTTTTACAAATCCCTTTGCAGCCACCGTGAAAAGGCAGCTAAGGGTTCCTTAGCTCGGGCAGAAGCGTTATGGGCTCTGAGCATCTGGGTCAAAATGCTCTCAATTAATTCATGGCACGAATTTAAGTCGCATCACAGCCCTAGACCTTGACAGAAGAAGATTCTCACTCAGGATAACGCTGAATACCTGCTCTTGGAACGGCAGAGTGCTTTGAAGTGCCTAGCAGCCAGGATGCTTTGCATCCTTTGGAACTCACAAGTTTTCTCAAGCACCCTGAGCTAAACCTTTAGATGGAGTCCAACGACCTTCTTTGTCCTCTTGAAATCATAGAATCAGGGCTGGAAGGGACAAAGATGATCCAGTTCCAACTCCCCTGCCATGGGCAGGGATACCTCACACTAGAGCAGGCTGTCCAGAGCCAATTAGGATCATGGAATGAGTTGGGATGGAAGGGACCACAAGGATCAGCCAGTTCCAACTCCCCTGCCATGGGCAGAGGCACTTCACACTAGAGCAGGCTGTCCAGAGCCAATTAGGATCATAGAATCATGGAACCATGGAATCAGTCAGGGTTGGAAGGCAGCACAAGGAGCAGCCAGTGCCAACCCCCCTGCCATGCCCAGGGACACCCTACCCTAGAGCAGGCTGCACACAGCCTCAGCCAGCCTGGCCTCAAACACCTCCAGGGATGAGACTTCCACCACTTCCCTGGGCAACCTGTGCCAAGCTCTCACCACCCCCATGCTGCAGAACTTCCTCCTACCCTCCAGTCTCAATCTCCCCATTTCCAGCTTCCACAGGACCCCAGGATGTTAGGGGTTGGAAGGGACCTGAAGAGCTCATCCAGTCCAACCCCCCCTGCCAGAGCAGGACAATCCTAATCCAGCTCAGGGCACACAGGAACACATCCAGACAGGCCTGGAAAGGCCTCAGAGGAGACTCCACAGCCTCTCTGAGCAGCCTGTGTCAGGGCTCTGGGACCCTTCCAGGCAAGAAGTTCCCCCTTGTGTTGAGCTGCAGCCTCCTGTGCTGCATTCTTCTCCACACAGTCCAGCAACAGAACTTTCTGTAGTCCTCTGGACCTCTGAGGTGTCCTACCCCAGGCCAAAACCCTCAGCCCAGCCTGCTGTGTTTCAGCTGAATGGGTGGAAAACCTTGCAGCCAGCACAAGCACCACAACACTTCTGGCTTTAAGAGTAAAAACCCTGCTGGAGGAGTGGCTGCAACTTCAGGAGAGGAAGAGAATGGGTCTGGGTCCTTCATCCCTGAAGCCTGAGACAGAAGAAAGCAGCTCAAGCAGAGGCTCAAGACCCAGGTTCCAACATGCAGAGAGGTATTTCAGAGCAGTGAGAGCCTCCCCACAGCCCAGGTCCCTCACTGCCAGTTGGAAGTATGAGTGGGCTCCCAGCAAGCAGCACTGGCACCAGCAACAAAGGGCAGCAGGCTGCAGGCAGGAGCAGAGCACAGAGCATGTCTGTCTGTCTGTCTGCCCACAACACCACAGCTCCACTTCATTGGAGGCCCCAGAAGGAATCTTCCTGATTGCTGAGGAGCCTGAGACATGGCAGGGGCTGCACAAAGCAGCTCCCAGCTCAAGCTGAGGGAAAGCCTGAGCTGGTCACACTTGCAAGCCTGAAGCAATTCTTTCCCAGAGCAGAGAAACTTCAGAACCTTGCCATGAGGGAAACCTTTTTATAGCCCACATTGCACACAGCCTGCCAGGGAAAGGAGTTAAGGGTAAGGAAAGTGACTCCAGGTGGAGATTAGGAAGGAAATCATTGCCATGAGGGTGGGGAGAGACTGGCACAGGTTGCCCAGGGAGGTTGTGGAGCACAGAAGCACAGAATGGGATCAAAGATGTTCAGGACCAAGTTAGATGAGCCCTTGAGCAACCTGTGCTGGTGAGAGGTGTCCCTGCCCATGGCAAGGGCTTGGAGCTGGATGAGCTTTAAGGTCCCTCCCAACCCAGGCCCATTCTGTGGCTCTGTGAATAGCTGTCCCCATGCAGCAGACACAGCAGCAAACCCTCCTCATCCTCAGGGCATGGCTCAAGTCCTAAGGCTGCATCTTCCCTGGGTCAGAGCCTGCAGGCTTTGCTGAGCTGGGGAGGGACTTTGGATAAGGGCTGGGAGTGCCAGGAGGAGGGAGAATGGCTTTGAGGTGGGAGAGGGGAGAGGGAGAGTGGAGATGAGGGAGAAATTGCTGAGAGTGAGGGTGGGGAGAGCCTGGCACAGGTTGAGGGTGGGGAGATAGTGGCACAGGTTGAGGGTGGTGAGACCCTGGCACAGGTTGCCCAGGGAGGTTGTGGAGCACAGAAGCACCCAATGTGATCAAAGATCACATTGGGTGCTTCTGTGCTCCACAACCTCCCTGGAGGTGCTCAGAACCAGGCTGGATGAGCCCTTGAGCAACCTGTGCTGATGGGAGGTGTCCCTGCCCCATGGCAGGGGAGTTGGAGCTGGCTGAGCTTTAAGGTCCCTCCCAACCCAATGCATTCTATTGCCCTGGGAAGCAAAGCCTGGGGACAGGGAGAGCAAAACAAGCAGCAAAGGAGACTTAAAGAGAAGCATTAAGTCAGAGGTGGAGGAGAAGAGGGAGAACAAGGGAAAAGCAGAGGGGCTCAAGGGCAGACCTTGGTGTCTGCTGCCATCTCATCACCATCATGCGCCACAGATACTCCTCTGAAGGGTAAGAAAGGAAGGGACAGGAGGAATAAACAACCCCCAACCCCCAAAAGACAAGCAAAGAGGAGAAGGCAAAGAAGAAATGCAGAGGTCCAGGAGCACTCACACGGTTACAGTCATCTGCAGGGGCGGGGAAGTCTGTCCAAGTGCCACTGTGCCCCCAGCTAGCTGAGGCTGCCTCGCTTCAGCACTGCTGCATTGGAGGAGGAGGAGGAGGATGGGATCCCAGGGACAGCGTTTTGAGGGAGAGAGCCACAGGGAGTGGTGCCCCCAGAATCCACCACGGAAAGATGGAATTGCCTCCAGCCCGGACACTGCCAGCACTGCTCTGAGTGATGCTAGCAGAGCTGCTGCAGCTCGGCCCCAGGGGGAAGCAGCAGTGGGCAGGCTGCTGAGCAGCTCTCCACAGAGCCTGAGCTGTGCTTTGGGCTCCTTCCTCTGCTCTCAGGTTTCTTCCATCACGGGCAAGGCAGTTTTAAAGGCACAGCTGCCTTGAAGTCTCTGCCAGCCATGCTGCTGCTGCTGCTGCTGCTGCTGCTGCTGGGGGATAAGATGCAGGAACCCGAGAGAATGAAGCATTATCTGTTGAGGCAGAGAGAATTTGAGGCTCATAATCACCAGGATTAAAGTGCCAAGGCCAGAATCAACCAATTGCTGTTTCTCAAGAACCAGAGAATCATCCTGGGTGGGAAAGACCTCTGAGATCATGGAGTCCAACCACCCACCTAAGACATGGGCATTAAACCATGGCCCAGAGTGCCCTCCTGAACCAGAGCAGGTGGAATTGGACACAGCTTGTCCCAAGAGGGGGGGGGAGAAAAACTGGTTTGAGAGCCAGCCTCACAGGCAGGCTCCTTCTTGCTGGGAAGCATGGATGCTTAGCTCACCAGGAAGCCAGAGCATGGCTTGCAGAGGTAGAGACCATAAAAGGATCTGGGCCATTACAAGGGAATTCTTCTGCTCTTTCTCTTCTCTGCCAGGGTTCAGATCCACTGCTAAATGGAGCAGCCTGAGCTATTAGGACACCCCAGGGGACACTGAGCACTTTCTGCTTGATGGTTGTGGTGTGCCCACCCTGCTCTGCCCAACGAGCCATCAGCAATTAACTCTCCTCACGGACACACAGCATCCTGTTCCCTGTGGTCATGGAATAGAGCAGGGACTGAGTGAGCAGCTGCCACCAGCACAGGCCCTCTCCTCCCCACCCTCTGTCCTTTCATAGAACCAGGCAGGTTGGCAGAGAGCTCCAAGCTCCTGCAGCCCAACCTAGCCCCCAGCCCTGCCCAACCAACCAGACCATGGCACTAAGTGCCCCAGCCAGGCTTGGCTGCAACACCTCCAGCCACAGCCACTCCATCACCTCCCTGGGCAGCCCATTCCAGTGCCAATCACTCTCTCTGCCAACAGCTTCCTCCTCACACCCAGCCTCAACCTGCCCTGGCACAGCTTGAGGCTGTGTCCCCTTCTTCTGTCCCTGGCTGCCTGGCAGCAGAGCCCAACCCCACCTGGCTACAGCCTCCCTGCAGGCAGCTGCAGGCAGCAATGAGCTCTGCCCTGAGCCTCCTCTGCTGCAGGCTGCACCCCCCCAGCTCCCTCAGCCTCTCCTCACAGGGCACTTAGTTGCCAGCCATGGCCTGGTTGATTGGATAGGGTTGGGGCATAGATTGGGCTGGAGGAGCTTGGAGCTCTCTTCCAACCTGCCTGGTTCTGTGATTCTATGATTCTGTGCTGCCAGTGCCTGCTGCTGCCTCCTGCCCAGCTTCTCCCCCACCAGCACCTCCAAGTCCTTTCCAGGGGGTACCCATCCCAAACCCCAGCATGCTCCAAAGATGCACAGCACCAGCAGCAGGGCAGAGGCCATGGTGATTTTTTTTCCCTGTGCTGACTGTGAAGTGAGGGAAAATCTGGAGGGATGTTTTCCCAGGGGTTCAGACTGAAAGCCTCTGTAGCACAGCCAGCAGCAAGCTTCTGAGAGTAGGAGGCTGCCTCCCCAAGCCAGCCTGAAATAACTCCAGCTCCCAGTTCAGATGAGTGCCCTTAGAGTTGGGGTGTGCAGAGGGGAATGTTTGGTCTGCTTGAAGAAATATCCTGCACTAAGCAGCTGGGTTGCAGAAACAGCTGAGGACAGCACTGCCAGCCTGTAAAGGGCTCAGTAAGGGCAGAGGGAGATGCTTTCAAGCTGAGAAAGAAACAAAAAGCTCTTCCCAGCTCCTCTTCCACCACCCAGCCTGCCAGAGAGGCACTCAGGGGAAGCTGAGGCAGCAGCAGCATGGCTCAGCACTGCTTTCTCCTCCAGCTGCAGCCTGCAGCTCAGGCAGGACCAACCTCCAGCTGTCAGCCCGTGGCTTGGATGGCAACACTCTGTGCTGGGTTAGGAACTGGCTGGAGGGCTGAGCCCAGAGAGTGGTGGTGAATGGTGCCACATCCAGCTGGCAGCTGTCACTAGTGGTGTCCCTCAGGGATCAGTGCTGGGCCCCATCCTCTTTAACAGCTTCATAGATGATCTGGATGAGGGCATGGAGTCAGGCATCAGCAAGTGTGCAGATGACACCAAGCTGGGGGCAGATGTGGCTGGGTTGGAGGGCAGAAGGGCTCTGCAGCAGGACCTTGACCACCTGCACAGATGGGCAGAGTCCAAGGGGATGGAGTTCAACAGCTCCAAGTGCAGGGTGCTGCACTTTGGCCACAGCAACCCCATGCAGAGATACAGGCTGGGGTCAGAGTGGCTGAGAGCAGCCAGACAGAGAGGGATCTGGGGGTGCTGATTGATACCCACCTGAACATGAGCCAGCAGTGTGCCCAGGTGGCCAAGAGAGCCAGTGGCATCCTGGCCTGCATCAGCAATGGTGTGGCCAGCAGGAGCAGGGAGGTCATTCTGCCCCTGTACTCTGCACTGGTTAGACCTCACCTTGAGTCCTGTGTTCAGTTCTGGGCCCCCCAGTTTAGGAGGGACACTGAGATGCTTGAGCGTGTCCAGAGAAGGGCAACGAGGCTGGGGAGAGGCCTCGAGCACAGCCCTAGGAGGAGAGGCTGAGGGAGCTGGGATTGGTTAGCCTGGAGAAGAGGAGGCTCAGGGCAGACCTCATTGCTGTCTACAACTACCTGAGGGGTGGTTGTGGCCAGGAGGAGGTTGCTCTCTTCTCTCAGGTGGCCAGCACCAGAACAAGAGGACACAGCCTCAGGCTGTGCCAGGGGAGATTTAGGCTGGAGGTGAGGAGAAAGTTCTTCCCTGAGAGAGTCATTGGGCACTGGAATGGGCTGCCCGGGGAGGTGGTGGAGTCGCCGTCCCTGGAGCTGTTCAAGGCAGGACTGGACGTGGCACTTGGTGCCATGGTCTGGCCTTGAGCTCTGTGCTAAAGGGTTGGACTTGATGAGCTGTGAGGTCTCTTCCAACCCTGATGATGCTGTGATGCTGTGATGCTGTGATAATGTGGTTGGAAGAGAGCTCCAAGCTCATCCAGTCCAACCTAGCACCCAGCCCTATCCAGTCAACCAGACCATGGCACTGCCTCATTCAGGCTTTGCTTGAACACCTCCAAGGGACACATCTAAGAGGCCACAACTGCTCCTCATGTCCCCACACTCACTGGCTCTGCAGCTGTTAGCTGTGCCAGCAATCTCCTTGCTAACCCCCACCCCCCAAAAATGATCAGAGGCTGGAAAGCAGTGCAGGCTTTCCTCCAAAGGAGCAGAGTGTAGGCAACAACTCTTGGTCCCCCTGCCAGAGAAACCCACCTGGGGAGCTTGGAACGTGAGATGCCATCAGCAAGCAAGGTGTAGCTGTGAGTGAGTCACCTGCTGTGACACCTGGCTGCAAAGACAAGCCCTGGCAGTGCATTGCTGCTTGCTTCCCCCTGCTGTGCTGTGCCTGGTGCTGGCAGAGCAGGAAAACCCAGGTGGTGCTCAAAGAAAAATGGGATGGGGAGAGGGGAAGCTCTTCTGCAGGGCACCTTTGCTGCTACAGCTTTGGCCTGCCCAAGTTGTCTGTAAGAGCTGAGAGCTTTCAGGCTGCACCTAAGAATCCTGAGGCACTCAGTGCCATGGTCTGGTTGACTGGATAGGGCTGGGGGATAGGTTGGACTGGATGAGCTTGGAGCTCTCATCCAACCTGCTTGATTCTATGATCCTGGAGAGGAGATGGAGCAGGATGTGCTGCTTTGTAGTGACTTGGGTGGTGATGGAGCCATGGAATTGTTGTTCTGCTTGGAAAAGGCCTCTGAGGTCATTGACTCCTACATGAACCCAAGCCCACCATGGCCACCAAACCGTGGCCCCAAGTGCCATGGTGGGAAGGGACCTCAGATCTCAGCCAGTTCATACCTCCCACTAGAGCAGGTCACTCAAGGCCTCATCCAGCCTGGTTCTGAGCACCTCCAGGGAGGTTGTGGAGCACAGAAGCACCAAATGTGATCAAAGATCCCATTCTGTGCTTCTGTGCTCCACAACCTCCCTGGGCAACCTGTGCCAGTGTCTGACCACGCTCAACCTGTGCCATTCTCTCCTCACCCTCCCTCCCTGTGCTCCACAGCCTCCCTGGGCAACCTGTGCCAGTGTCTCACCACCCTCAACCTGTGCCAGTGTCTCACCACCCTCAACCTGTGCCAGGGTCTGACCACTCTCAACCTGTGCCATTCTCTCCTCACCCTCCCTCCCTGTGCTCCACAGCCTCCCTGGGCAACCTGTGCCAGTGTCTGACCACCCTCAACCTGTGCCAGTCTCTCCTCACCCTCTCTCCCTGTGCTCCACAGCCTCCCTGGGCAACCTGTGTCAGTGTCTCACCACCCTCAACCTGTGCCAGTGTCTCCTCACCCTCCCTCTCTGTGCTCCTCACCCTCCCTGGGCAACCTGTGCCAATGTCTGACCACCCTCAACCTGTGTCAATGTCTCACCACTCTCAACCTGTGCCAGTGTCTCCCCACCCTCCCTCCCTGTGCTCCACAGCCTCCCTGGGCAACCTGTGCCAGTGTCTCACCATCCTCAATCTGTGCCAGTCTCTCTCCACCCTCCCCCCTTGTGCTCCACAACCTCCCTGGGCAACCTGTGCCAGTGTCTGACCACTCTCAACCTGTGTCAGTGTCTCACCATTCTCAACCTGTGCCAGTGTCTGACCACCCTCAACCTGTGCCAGTGTCTCACCACCCTCCCTCCCTGTGCCCCACAGCCTCCCTGGGCAACCTGTGCCAGTGTCTCACCACCCTCAACCTGTGCCAGGGTCTCCACACCCTTTCTCCCTCCCTGTGCTCCACAGCCTCCCTGGGCAACCTGTGCCAGTGTCTCACCACCCTCAACCTGTGCCAGTGTCTCACCACCCTCATCCTGTCCAGTCTCTCCTCACCCTCCCTCCTAGAGCAGGTCGTTTCCCAGAGCTGCTGGGGGGGAGCATCACTCACAGTCTGCAAGTGAAAGAAGTTACCCAACTGCCACTTCTGTTCTTGGGAGGAGGAAGGAAGGGTAAGGAGCCTGCCCAGTGCCTCAGACAGGGCAGGAGGAGGACACCAAACCTCCTCTTCACCTCCTCCACATGTCCCTGAGCACCACGAGGTGGTGATGCAGCCCTGTGGGGTCTGCCAGTCCTCCTCTGCACTCTGAGGTGTGCAGAGCACATTGGGCTCTGGCAGACCTTAGGTGGCACCAGGCCAGAAGCTGACAGCGAGGGGGGGGCTCACCACGTCTGCATCACTCATCTGTTGGGGGCTGGGGGCTTGTTCTGCCTGCTCCCTGTCATAGAATGAGAGGAAGTGGGCACAGGTTGCCCCAGGAAAGGTTTAGGTTGGCCATGGGAAGATCTTCTTCCCTGTGAGGGTTCTTAAGGACAAGGGGCAATGGGTTTAGGCTGGAAGGGGGAGGCTCAGATGTTGGGAAGCTCTTTCCAGTGAGGGTGGTGAGAGACAGGCACAGGGAGGTTGTGGCTGGCACCCCTGTGGTCCAGTTTGTGCCCAGTGCCCCTTGTGCTGCCCCTGGGCACCACTGAACACAGCCTGGTCCCATCCTGCTGACAGCCACCCCTGGAGTGTTGCTCAGCACTGCTCAGGTCCCCCTCAGGCTGCTCTCCTCCAGCCTGAACAGCCTCAACTCCCTCAGCCTTTGCTCCTCACAGAGCCCTTCCAGTCCCCTCAGCTCCTTTGCAGCCCTTTGCTGTGCCCTCTGCAGCCCTTCCCTGTCCCTCCTGAACCAGGCAACCCAGAACTGGGCACAAGACTCCAGATGTGGCCTCACCAGGGTAGAGCAGGGGGAGCACAGAGCCACAGCTGACTCCCTCTAGCCAGCCTCCCTAACTGCTCCCTGCCATGGCTCTAAAAGCACCCACAAAGCACCCCAGAGACCCCAAAAGCTCAGCTCCCTGGCAGCATAAAGCAGGCGTGGCAGAGCCACAGCCACCTCCCATGGCTCTGCAGAAGGGAAGCTTTCTCCTGCATCAGGGGAGATGCAGGCAGGTGCCAGACCTGCCTCAGTGCCCTGCTGCAGGGCAGCTGCTCAGAGGATGGGGCCTGGACCATGGCAGCACTTCAAGAATGCACAACCCCCCAGCAGTGCTGGCCCAGCAAGGGAAGAGCTGCTGGAGAGCAGCAGGGGCAGCTGCCAGCTGCAGGAGGGAGCTCTCAGCCTCCTCTGAGAAGAGCTGAGGCTTGGAGCATGGTCCCTGAGCACTCACCAGTGAGACCTCCACGTGCAGGGCTCCTTAGGGTTAAGAGCAGGCTCGGGGTTAAGGTCTGGGCTGTGATCTCAGCCAGCCTCAGTCAGCTGCTCCTCTGCAGCTGTGTCATCCCAGAGGCAGCTCCACAGCTTTCCACATCCCCTCAGCTGGGGCAGTTCACACACACAGGATCCCAGGGTGTTAGGGCTGGGAGGGACCCAAAGAGCTCATCCAGTCCAAGCCCTGCCAGAGCAGCACCATCCAATGCAGCTCAGGGCACACAGAACACATCCAGACAGGCCTGAAAGGCTCCAGAGGAGACTCCACAACCTCTCTGGGCAGCCTGTGCCAGGCTCTGGGAGCCTTCCAGGCAAGAAGTTGCCCTTGTGCTGAGCTGGAGCCTCCTGTGCTGCAGCTTCCATCCACTGCTGCTTGTCCTGTGCCAGGGAGCAGTGAGCAGAGCCTGTCCCCCCCTGCTGACCCCCAGCCCTCAGAGAGCTACAGACATTGATTCAATCCCCTCTCAGGCTTCTCCTCTCCAGACTGAGCAGCCCCAGGGCCCTCAGCCTCTCCTCCCCAGACACTGCTCCAGCCCCCTCCTCATCCTCACAGCCTCCCTTGGACCCTCTCCAGCAGTTCCTGTCCCTCTGCAGCTGGGGAGCCCCAGACTGAAGGCAGTGCTCAAGATGAGGTCTCAGCAGGGCAGAGCAGAGGGGCAGGAGAACCTCCCTGGCTCTGCTGGACACACTCTGCTGAGTGCCCCCCAGGACCCCCTTGGCCTCTTGCCCCCCAGGGCACATTGCTGCCCCAGGGATGCTCTCCCCCAGCACTCCCAGCTCCCTCTCCTTGGGGCTGCTCTCCAGCAGGCACCTCCCAGCCTGGACTGCTGCAGTTTATTCTTCCTGCCCAGGTGCAGGACTCTGCACTTGGCCTTGTTGGACCTCCTTTGGTTCCTCTGTGCCCAGCTCTGTGCCCAGGGCTCTCTGGATGGCAGCACAGCCTGCAGCTGTCTCAGCCAAGCCTCCCAGCTTGGTGCCAGCAGCAAACTTGCTGAGCAGCCTCTGTCTGCCTGTGCCCTCAGCAATGGCATTGATGAAGATGTTGAACAGGACTGGACCCAGCACAGATCTCTGGGGGACTCCACTGGTCACAGCTCTCCAGTTGGTTGCTCTGTGCCCAGCTCTGTCTGTCCAGGTGGACTGAGCTCCTGCTGCTCCTCCTCCTCCCTTGCTCTCTGCTGAGAGAGACCTGAGCTTGGTCCTCTCTTGCTCTCTGCTCTCCTCCTCCCCGTGCAGCACAGCCTCCCCCTGCCTGCAATGCCAGAGGGCAGCATGCCAAGGGAAGGTGCAGCTGGCAGCACACAGCACAGGGCTTTTTGCTCTCCCCTCTTCTACCCTCCTCTGCTCAGCTCTAGTCACAGCTTCCAGGGCTGTGGAACCCTGGGTGGGATTGGGAGGGGAGGGATTGCTGTGTGGATTGTCTGGGGGGTTGTGTTTGGTCGATTTTGGACTGGGAGGTGTTAGGGACAACTCCACAGCAGCCTCAAAACAAAAGGGACTTCAGACACCAAAGTCCCACCTGGGACCCAAGGTTGTCAGCAGGGAAACGACCTTGGGCTGGGATGGAAAGGCAGCAGCAGCTCAGGGCTTGGTTTGTGCACAGCAGGGGAAAATGAAGCAGTTTCAGGCTCAGAAGCTGCAAGGTTCAGCAGAACTCTTAGCCACATGGCTCTGAGCACAGCAACAGCAATAAATCATGCCCCCAAAGCAGTGCCCAAGGCCCAGCAGCCTTTCTGCCAGGGCTGCAGCCCAAAGCACTCAGCCTCAGGAACCAGAAACTTCACTTCCCTCTGGAACTTCACAGAACCATGGATTGGTCCAGCTGGAAAGGACCTCCAAGATCAGTGAGTGCAGCCCTCAGGGCTAAGAGGTCCAGGCTGGAAGTCTCTTCCCACCTGGCTGGGTCTGGCAGGTGTTGATCTGTTGGAGGGTAGCAGAGCCCTGCAGAGGGACCTGGCCAGGCTGCATGGGTGGGCAGAGGCCAAGGGCATGAGACTGAACAAGGCCAAGGGCAGGTTCTGCACTTTGGCCACAACAACCCCAAGCAGCTCCAGGCTGGAGCCAGAGTGGCTGAGAGCAGGCAGGCAGAGAGGGCCCTGGGGGTGCTGGCAGAGAGCAGCTGCAGAGGAGGCAGCAGTGCCCAGGTGGGCAGCAGAGCCAATGGCATCCTGGGCTGGCTCAGGAGCAGTGTGGGCAGCAGGACAAGGGAGGTTCTTGTGCCCCTGTGCTCAGCACTGCTCAGGCCACCCCTGCAGTGCTGTGTCCAGTTCTGGGCTCCTCCATTGCAGAGAGCTGCTGAGGTGCTGGAAGGTGTTGAGAGAAGGGCAGCAAGGCTGGGGAGGGGCCTGGAGCACAGCCCTGTGAGGAGAGGCTGAGGGAGCTGGGGGGGTGCAGCCTGCAGCAGAGGAGGCTCAGGGCAGAGCTGATTGCTGCCTGCAGCTGCCTGCAGGGAGGCTGTAGCCAGGTGGGGTTGGGCTCTGCTGCCAGGCAGCCAGGGACAGAAGAAGGGGACAGAGGCTCAAGCTGTGCCAGGGCAGGTCTAGGCTGGATGTTGTTAGGAAGTTGCTGTCAGAGAGAGTGATTGGCACTGGAATGGGCTGCCCAGGGAGGTGGTGGAGTGGCTGTGGCTGGAGGTGTTGCAGCCAAGCCTGGCTGGGGCACTTAGTGCCATGGTCTGGTTGGTTGGGCAGGGCTGGGGGCTAGGTTGGGCTGCAGGAGCTTGGAGCTCTCTGCCAACCTGCCTGGTTCTGTGACTCTAAGACCACCATGCCCCAGAAGTGCCATGTCTGAGTGCCACACACAAGCTCAGGACTGTGCTAAGTGAAGTGAAAGGGAAGAGCCAAGGTCAATATTGGCCTTGCTGAGGACAGGAACCTCCTGTGGAATTTCATTTGTCTGCCTTAGAAGGGTCAGAGCTGCTGAGCACAGAACCACAGAGCATAAGGGGCTGGGAGGGACCTCAAGAGATCATCCAGTGCAAACCCCTGTGAAAGGAGGGAGATGGGGGGAGAGAGAGGAGGGAGATGGGGGGAGAGAGAGGAGGGAGATGGGGGGAGAGAGAGGAGGGAGATGGGGGGAGAGAGAGGAGGGAGATGGGGGGAGAGAGAGGAGGGAGATGGGGGGAGAGAGAGGAGGGAGATGGGGGGAGAGACAGGAGGGAGATGGGGGGAGAGACAGGAGGGAGATGGGGGGAGAGACAGGAGGGAGATGGGGGGAGAGACAGGAGGGAGATGGGGGGAGAGACAGGGAGATGGGGGGAGAGAGGGAGATGGGGGGAGAGAGAGGGAGATGGGGGGCAGAAGGAGGGAGATGGGGGGAGAGACAGGGAGATGGAGGGCAGAAGGAGGGAGATGGGGGGCAGAAGGAGGGAGATGGGGGGCAGAAGGAGGGAGAGGGGTTGGGCTTGGTGCCCCTGAGGGGCTTTTCCAGCCCTGAATGTTTCTGTGGTTCTATGATTCAAACCATCCCCACTTGTCCTGGCTCTGGACACCCTCAGGGAAGATCCTTCCCGCAGGATCCCTTCAGGCACTGGCAGGCAGCTCTAAGGTCCCCCTGGAGCCTTCTCTCCTCCAGGCTGCACACCCCCAGCACCCCTCCACAGCCAGTCTGCCCAAGCTGCCTCCAGCAGGCACAGCTGGCACAAGACAATGCTCCAGCAGCTGGATCTGTGCCCCACAACTTCCACATGTGAGCAGCCAAAAGAAACTTAAGAAGCAAGAGGAACCTTTCACAGCTATCACCAAACCCAAGGTCAGTCCCACTGCTCAGCAAACAACTCCACCAAACAGGGACCTCAGCAGCCCACAGGGTGCTGCTCCCAGGCATTCCTGGGTCGCCTTTGCAGCTGAACCCCCTCCCCACCCTGCAGCTGCCCCCCCAGGCTTACCTGTCCTCAGGCACACGAGGGCTCAGGAAGCGGCAGGAGTCATCGTCATGGCTGCTCTGCTGGCTGCTCTGCTGGCTGCTCTGCTGGCTGCTCTGCTGGCTGCTCTGCTGGCTGCTCTGCTGGCTGCTGCAACGAGACAGGCACACAGGAGCCATCAGAGCCTGCCCAGCCCTGGGCAACAGCCTGGGCTTGAGCCACCAGAAGAGCAAGCACAGGGAACAGACTCTGTGCTTTGGGGGTGCAAGGAGAATCATAGAGTCAGGCAGGGCTGGAAGGGAGCACAAGGAGCAGGCAGCTCCAACCCCCCTGCCATGCCCAGGGACACCCTACCCTAGAGCAGGCTGCACACAGCCTCAGCCAGCCTGGCCTCAAACACCTCCAGCCATGGGGCCTCAACCACCTCCCTGGGCAACCCATTCCAGCCTCTCACCACTCTCCTGCTCAACAACTTCCTCCTCACCTCCAGCCTCACTCTCCCCACCTCCAGCTTGGCTCCATTCCCCCCACTCCTGCCACTCCCTCACAGCCTCAAAAGTCCCTCCCCAGCTTTTTTGGAGTCCCCTTCAGATGCTGGCAGGCCACAAGAAGGTCCCCTGGGAGCCTCCTCTGCTCCAGCCTGCACAGCCCCAACTCTTTCAGGCTGTGCTCACAGCAGAGCTGCTGCAGCACAACAATCATAGGATCACAGAGTGCCAGGAGCTGGAAGGGACCTCCAGAGCTCAGCCAGGCCAAGCCCTGCCAGAGCAGGAGCACCCAGAGCAGAGCACACAGAACACATCCAGGCATGAGTTGAATATCTCCAGAGGAGACTCCACAGCCTCCCCTGGGCAGCCTGTGCCAGGCTCTGCCACCCTCACAGGGACAAAATTCCTCCTCCTGTTCCCATGGCACTTCCTCTGCCTTAGCTGCCACCACTGCCCTTGTGCTGGCATTGGGCATCCCCCAGCAGAGCAGAGCTGGCTCCAGCCTCTGGCACTGCCCTGCACATACTTATGAAGATGAATGAGCTCAGCCCTTGGGCTGCTCCTCTCCCAGCTCCCAGCCCCAGCTCCCTCAGGCTCTCCTCACAGGGAAGATGTTCAACTTCCTTAATCATTTTTGTGGCTCTGGGCTGGGCTCTCTCAAGCAGCTCCCTGAGGTCCTTCTGGAGCTGAGGGACCCAGAACTGGTCACAGGGCTGCAGATGTGGCCTCAGCAGGGCAGAGCAGAGGGGTGACCTAATCACCACAGCCCTTCTGATCCACCCCAGACTGGCACTGGCCCTCCTGGGCACCAGAGCTCATTGCTGGCTCATGGCCTCCTGCCAGCCACCAGCACTCCCAAGTCCTTCTCCACATCACTGCTCTCCAGCAGCTCAGTCCCCAACCTTCTGATTGACTCCTGCTGACAACAGGCCTGGGAGCTTCTTAACCTCACTTGGTGACACAGCCCTGAGAACTTCCCAAAGTCCAGAAGGAATTGCTCTAAGCTCCCATCTCCTGCTCTAGCTCCCATCTCCTGCTCTAAGCTCCCATCTCCCTGCTCTAAGCTCCCATCTCCCTGCTCTAAGCTCCCATCTCCTGCTCTAAGCTCCCATCTCCCTGCTCTAAGCTCTCATCTCCCTGCTCTAAGCTCCCATCTCCTGCTCTAAGCTCTCATCTCCTGCTCTAAGCTCCCATCTCCCTGCTCTAAGCTCCCATCTCCCTGCTCTAAGCTCTCATCTCCCTGCTCTAAGCTCTCCCTGCTCTAAGCTCCCATCTCCCTGCTCTAAGCTCTCATCTCCCTGCTCTAGCTCCCATCTCCCTGTTCTAAGCTCTCATCTCCCTGCTCTAAGCTCCCATCTCCCTGCTCTAGCTCCCATCTCCCTGCTCTAAGCTCTCCCTGCTCTAAGCTCTCATCTCCCTGCTCTAGCTCCCATCTCCCTGTTCTAAGCTCTCATCTCCCTGCTCTAAGCTCTCATCTCCCTGCTCTAAGCTCCCATCTCCCTGCTCTAAGCTCCCATCTCCCTGCTCTAAGCTCTCCCTGCTCTAGCTCCCATCTCCCTGCTCTAAGCTCCCATCTCTCCTTTTAACCTCCCTCCCTCCTCTGACCCCCATCCCCCTCCTTTTAACCTCCCATCCCCCTCCTTTCACTCCCCTCCCCCTCCTTTCACCCCCCTCCCCCTCCTTTAACCTCCCATTCCCCTGCTTTCACCTCCCCCCCTCCCTCCTTTCACTTCCCCCCCTCCCTCCTCCACAAGGTGCACCCTAAGCCATATCCCAACTCCCACATCCAAACCAAGCTCCCCCCTTACACAGCAGAGGAGTTGTGGATGTCCCCTCCCTGGTAGCGTTTAAGACCAGGCTGGATGAGGCTTTGAGCAGCCTGAGCTGGTGGGAGATGTCCCTGCCCAGGGCAAGGGGGGGCTGGAACTGGATGGTCTTTAGGATCCCTTCCCACTCAAGCCACTCAGCTGATCACAGGGTGGCAGGGGTTGGAAGGGAGCTCTGGAGAGCATCCAGCCCAAACCCCCTGCCCAGGCAGGGTCAGCTAGAGCAGGGCACACAGGAACACAGCCAGCTGGGGTTGGAGTGGCTCCAGAGATGGAGACTCCATCACCTCTCTGGGCAGCCTGCTCCAGGGCTCTGCCACCCTTCAAGAAGCTCCTCCTCATCTTTAGATGGAACTTCTCATGCTGCAGTCTGTGCCCAGTGCCCCTTGTGCTGCCCCTGGGCACCACTGAACAAAGCCTGGTCCCATCCTGCTGATGTGACAGGAGGAGGAGGAGGAGGAGGAGGAGGAGGAGGAATGGGTTTGAAGTGGCAGAGGAGAGACTGAAACTGGGTGGGAGGAAGAAGTTGTTTGCAGTGAGGGTGGGGAGAGACTGGCACAGGTTGAGGGTGGGGAGAGACTGGCACAGGTTGAGGGTGGGGAGAGACTGGCACAGGCTGAGGGTGCTGAGACCCTGGCACAGGTTGAAGGTGGGGAGAGACTGGCACAGACTGAGGGTGGGGAGAGACTGGCACAGGTTGCCCAGGGAGGTTGTGGAGCAGAGAATCCTTGAACACCTTCAGGGAGGTTGTGGAGCACAGAAGCACCCAATGTGATCAAAGATCACATTGGGTGCTTCTGTGCTCCACAACCTCCCTGGGAAACCTGTGCCTGTGCCTCACCACCCTCAACCTGTGCCAGTCTCTCTCCACAACCTCCCTGGAGGTGCTCAGGACCAGCCTGGATGAGGCTTTGAGTCCCTGCCTATGGCAGAGGGTTGGAACTGGCTGAGCTTTGAGCTCCCTTCCAACCTAACCCATTCTGGGACTCTCTGACCCCCACCCCTGGAGTGTTGCTCAGCACTGCTCAGGTCCCCCTCAGGCTGCTCTCCTCCAGCCTAAACAGCCTCAACTCTCTCAGCCTTTGCTCCTCAGAGCCCTTCCAGTCCCCTCAGCACCTTTGCTGTGCCCTCTGCGGCAGGTCCCCGTGCCCAGGAGCTGCACTCTCCCTTTCCCTTCGCCATCCCAGCAGAGCTGCTCGCATCGGCGGGGGCTCGGCAGCAGCACAGAGAGTTCCCAGCACCTCTGACCGAAGCTGATGTGAGTTGCATGCCAGGCCCACGAGATGTCACTGTGCCCCTGCCCATGGCTGCTCTGGGGGCAGTTCGCATCTCCCCTGCCCCATCCATTGCCTGCACTTAGCCTTGTGCCCTCCTAGCAGCCTCCACATCCTCCCGGGGCTCGCTAAGCCTCCTGATTCTCCTCCCTACAGCTTCATCCTTTGCCAGGAGCTTTCTTGCAGAGCCGTGGAGAGATCTGAGCCTGCCAAAGTACAGCAAGTGCCCAGGTTCTCCTGGGTACCACTGGCTGTGGAGCCATGGCAACAGCTTCAGCAACTGCACAGCCCCTCCTGGGACACAGCCCGAGCTGGACTTGCTGTGGCTTCACTGCTGCTAGGTCTTGGTGGCTGCAGAGTTGCCCATCAGACAAGGAGCTGGGGCTGCTGGTGGAAAGCCACCTGGATGTGAGGCAGAAATGTGCTCAGGTGGCCAAAGCAAAGAGCATCCTGGGCTGGATCAGCCATGGCATGGCCAGAAGTGATGGTGCCCATCTGCCTCTGAGAGCTGGCACTGCTCTCTCTTACTGCTGCCTGCCCAGAACATGAGCCAGAAACCAGGTCCCTTGCTGGTACCACAGGAATCAGAGCAGGCTGAAGCTCCCAGAATGAAACTCCCATTAGTGCTCAGCATTTCTAATCCAGAGATTGGGTTGGGTTGGAAGAGACCTTAAAGCTCATCCAATTCCAACCCCCCTGCCATGGGCAAGGACACCTCCCACCAGCACAGGATGCTCAGGGCCTCATCCAGCTTGGTCCTGAACACCTCCAGGGAGGTTGTGGAGCCCAGAAGCACCCAATGTGATCTTTGATCACATTGGGTGCTTCTGGGCTCCACAACCTCCCTGGGAAACCTGTGCCAGTGTCTCCTCACCCTCCCTCTCTGTGCTTCTCACCCTCCCTGGGAAACCTGTGCCAGTGTCTCCCCACACTCAACCTGTGCCAGTGTCTCACCACCCTCAACCTGTGCCAGTCTCTCCCCACCCTCCCTCTCAGCAATCTCTTCCTCCTCTCCACTCTCCCTCTCCCCTCTCCCAGCTCAAAGCCATTCTCCCCCCTCCTGACACTCCCAAGCCTTGTCCAAAGTCCCTCCCCAGCTCTCCTGCAGCCCCTTCAAGCACTGCAAGGCTGCTCTAAGCTCTCCCTGGAGCCTTCTCTTCTCCAAGCAGCACAGCCCCAACTCTCCCAGCCCTGCCCATGGGAGAGATGCTCCAGCCCTGGAGCAAGTCACACAGGAGTCAGGCTTTGAGGCTGAACACACAACCCCATGGAGCACACCTGCCTTGTATCCTCACTGCCCTGGATATGGCTTTATCATCAGAGCCAAGGCAGGGAAACACTTCTGCAGGAGCCTCTCAGCAAGGGCAGAGATTGGATTTTCTGCTCCCACACTCACATCCTTGCTCATCCTTTACTGCATTGCTGTAGGCAGGATGAGAGAACAACGATCCTGTGCTGGCTGCAAGCTAGAAACCAACAGCTGGGGCAGAACAGTACACCCCAGAAAGCAAAGGAACTTCTCTGCTGTGCTTCTGAGCTTCGTTGTGCTGCTTGGGAAAGGCCTCTGAGATCATCCAGCCCAACATCAACCCAGCCCCACCATGGCCACCAAAGCCTGGCCCCAAGTGCCATGGCCACAGGGTTCTGGACCACCTGCAGGGCTGAGGACTCCACACAGCCCAGAAAGCAAAGGAACTTCTCTGCTGTGCTTCTGAGCTTCGTTGTGCTGCTTGGGAAAGGCCTCTGAGATCATCCAGCCCAACATCAGCCCAGCCCCACCATGGCCACCAAAGCCTGGCCCCAAGAGTCATATCCACAGGGCTGAGGACTCCACACAGCCCAGAAAGCAAAGGAACTTCTCTGCTGTGCTTCTGAGCTTCACTGTGGCCCAGGGGAGGAAGACTTTGGGAGGAGCACAGAAGCAGCCACACTTTCCCTCCTCATTCAGAGGAATCCACTTGGAGGCACAGGATTGTCTGGGCTGGAAAAGCTCTCCAAGATCATCCAGTCCAACCTTCAGCCCAGCCCCACCATGGCCACCAAGCCCTGGCCCCACAGTGCCATGGCCACAGGTTTCCTGAACACCTCCTCCAGGCATGGGGACTCCATCACCTCCCTGGGCAGCCTGTGCCAAGCCCTTGCCCCTCACCCTACTGGAAGGGATTTCTGGAGGTCTCTGGCTCCAAGCAGGCTCAGCTCTCATCACTCCACTCCTTCATCCAGCCCAAGCTTCTACCCAGCACCTCCATGACCACTGCACCATGGCCCAGACAGCCTCTGCTACTCATTGCTTGGGCACCTCCAGCCATGGGGACTCCACCACCATCCTGGGCAGCCTCTGCCAAGCCCTGACCACTCTGGCAGCAATGAAATTGTTCCTCCCCTCTAACCTAACCCTGCCCTGGCACAACTTCAGGCCAGTTCCTCTCTTTCTATCCCCTGATCCTAGCGAGCAGAGCCCAACCCCCACCTCACTGCAGCCTCCTCACCTGAGCCCAGGGAGCAGAGCCCAACCCCCTCCTCACTGCAGCCTCCTCACCTGAGCCCAGGGAGCAGAGCCCAACCCCCACCTCACTGCAGCCTCCTCACCTGAGCCCAGGGAGCAGAGCCCAACCCCCACCTCACT
Source organism: Pogoniulus pusillus (assembly GCF_015220805.1). NCBI lineage: Eukaryota > Metazoa > Chordata > Aves > Piciformes > Lybiidae > Pogoniulus > Pogoniulus pusillus. The sequence goes on from NC_087301.1 coordinate 7,946,501, forward strand.
GCAGCCTCCTCACCTGAGCCCAGGGAGCAGAGCCCAACCCCCACCTCACTGCAGCCTCCTCACCTGAGCCCAGGGAGCAGAGCCCAGCCCCCACCTCACTGCAGCCTCCTCACCTGAGCCCAGGGAGCAGAGCCCAACCCCCACCTCACTGCAACCTCCTCACCTGAGCCCAGGGAGCAGAGCCCAACCCCCACCTCACTGCAGCCTCCTCACCTGAGCCCAGGGAGCAGAGCCCAACCCCCACCTCACTGCAGCCTCCTCACCTGAGCCCAGGGAGCAGAGCCCAACCCCCACCTCACTGCAACCTCCTCACCTGAGCCCAGGGAGCAGAGCCCAACCCCCACCTCACTGCAGCCTCCTCACCTGAGCCCAGGGAGCAGAGCCCAACCCCCACCTCACTGCAGCCTCCTCACCTGAGCCCAGGGAGCAGAGCCCAACTCCCACCTCACTGCAGCCTGCTCACCTGAGCCCAGGGAGCAGAGCCCCACCCCCACCTCACTGCAGCCTCCTCACCTGAGCCCAGGGAGCAGAGCCCAACCCCCACCTCACTGCAGCCTCCTCACCTGAGCCCAGGGAGCAGAGCCCAACCCCCACCTCACTGCAGCCTCCTCACCTGAGCCCAGGGAGCAGAGCCCAGCCCCCACCTCACTGCAGCCTCCTCACCTGAGCCCAGGGAGCAGAGCCCAACCCCCACCTCACTGCAACCTCCTCACCTGAGCCCAGGGAGCAGAGCCCAACCCCCAGCTCACTGCAGCCTCCTCACCTGAGCCCAGGGAGCAGAGCCCAACCCCCACCTCACTGCAGCCTCCTCACCTGAGCCCAGGGAGCAGAGCCCAACCCCCACCTCACTGCAACCTCCTCACCTGAGCCCAGGGAGCAGAGCCCAACCCCCACCTCACTGCAGCCTCCTCACCTGAGCCCAGGGAGCAGAGCCCAACCCCCACCTCACTGCAGCCTCCTCACCTGAGCCCAGGGAGCAGAGCCCAACTCCCACCTCACTGCAGCCTGCTCACCTGAGCCCAGGGAGCAGAGCCCAACCCCCACCTCACTGCAGCCTCCTCACCTGAGCCCAGGGAGCAGAGCCCAACCCCCACCTCACTGCAGCCTCCTCACCTGAGCCCAGGGAGCAGAGCCCAGCCCCCACCTCACTGCAGCCTCCTCACCTGAGCCCAGGGAGCAGAGCCCAACCCCCACCTCACTGCAGCCTCCTCACCTGAGCCCAGGGAGCAGAGCCCAACTCCCACCACACTTAAAACTCCTCCCAGAGAGCTGCAGAGAGCAACGAGGTCTCCTCTCAGCCTCCTTCTGCTCTCAGAAGGCAGGGCAGGGACTGATTCACCAAACCCCCTCCCACAGAAGCAGTTCTGAGCAGCACTGCCACAAACCTTTGCCACTTCAACTCAGATCAAGCAGCTGAAGCAAGAACTTACCCAGCAAGGAAAGGAAATCTCCAATCTGCCCCAGCCCAGCAGCAGCAACAGCACCTGCAGTGCTGGCAACCCTTTTCCCCCGGGGCCAGATTCCCTTTGGACAGCTAGAGAGAAGGAACCTTGGACCTTTTTCATGCTCACTCACCCATCATTACATTTCTCCTTCTGCAAGTCCTCCACATCAAGGTTTAAAATTTACTGGCAGCCAGAGATTGCAACACAGAGCAAGAGCTCAGCCCTGGCACTGCTGAACCCTGCCTTACAGCCAGGAGATCTGACTGCCAGGAGGGGGAAAGGAGGTTAAAACCTTGGCTTGGCTGAAGAGGATCTCACAGATGCATAGAATGGGTTGGGTTGGAAAGGGAGTTCAAAGCTCAGCCAGTTCCAGCAGCCTGCCATGGGCAGGGACACCTCTTACCCAGCACAGGTTGTTCAAGGTCACATCCAACCTGGCCTTGAACACGTCCAGGGAGGCTGTGGAGCACAGAAAAGCTGGGGAGGGACTTTTGAGGCTGTTAGGCAGTGCCAGGACTGGTGGTGATGGAGCAAAGCTGGAGGTGGGGAGAGTGAGGCTGGAGGTGAGGAGGAAGTTGTTGAGCAGGAGAGTGGTGAGAGGCTGGAATGGGTTGCCCAGGGAGGGGGTTGAGGCCCCATGGCTGGAGGTGTTTGAGGCCAGGCTGGCTGAGGCTGTGTGCAGCCTGCTCTAGGGTAGGGTGTCCCTGGGCATGGCAGGGAGGTTGGCACTGCCTGACCCTTGTGCTCCCTTCCAAGCCTGACTGATTCTATGACTCCCTTCTCCAGACCATTCACAGCATCACAGTATCATCAGGGTTGGAAGAGACCTCACAGATCATCAAGTCCAACCCTTTAGCACAGAGCTCAAGGCCAGACCATGGCACCAAGTGCCACGTCCAGTCCTGCCTTGAACAGCTCCAGGGACAGTGACTCCACCACCATCATAAAGGTGTTAGAGAGAACTGATCCCAGATGTGAGTCCTGGGGAACATCCTGCCCAGAGAGCAGCCCAGCCCCTCTCAGACTTCTCATGGAGCAGCAGAAACAGCTCTCCCATGCTGAACAGCATCTCATTGTGCCTGCAAAATTCATTTCCTCTCATCCAAAGCCCTGAGTTACTTTGGTTGCATGGAGACAGTGAGGACTGTGCCACTGCAGGCATCAAGGGGACTGTCAGGTGGAGAGGAAGGAGGAAAGACAAAGGACATGCATCTGAAATCTCTGCCCTGAGCTCCCAGGGCTGAGTCTTGCTGCTCAAGACTCAAGATGGGCTCAAGCTGCTCAAGAAGCTCCTAGCCAAGCTGGCAGCTCATGGTTTGGACAGATTCACTCTGTGCTGGATCAAGAACTGGCTGGATGGCAGAGCTCAGAGAGTGGTGGTGAATGGTGCCACATCCAGTTGGCAGCTGTCACTGGTGGTGTTCCCCAGGGATCAGTGCTGGGCACAGTCCTGTTCAATATCTTTACTGATGATCTGGATGAGGGCATTGAGTCCAGCATCAGTAAGTTTGCAGATGACACCAAGCTAGGAGCAGCTGTGGAGCTGTTGGAAGGTAGCAGAGCCCTGCAGAGGGACCTGGACAGGCTGGATGGGTGGGCAGAGGCCAAGGGGATGAGACTGAACAAGGCCAAGGGCAGGTTCTGCACTTTGGCCACAACAACCCCAAGCAGCTACAGGCTGGGGACTGAGTGGCTGGAGAGCAGCCAGGAGGAAAGGGACCTGGGGGTGCTGATAGATAGTAGCTGAAGATGAGCCAGCAGTGTGCCCAGGTGGGCAGCAGAGCCAATGGCATCCTGGGCTGGCTCAGGAGCAATGTGGGCAGCAGGACAAGGGAGGTTCTTGTGCCCCTGTGCTCAGCACTGCTCAGGCCACCCCTGCAGTGCTGTGTCCAGTTCTGGGCCCCTCAATTCAAGAGAGATGTTGAGGTGCTGGAACATGTCCAGAGAAGGGCAACAAAGCTGGTGAGGGGCCTGGAACACAAACCCTATGAGGAGAGGCTGAGGGAGCTGGGGGTGTGCAGCCTGGAGAAGAGGAGGCTCAGAGGTGACCTCATTGCTGTCTACAACTACCTGAAGGGGCATTGTAGCCAGGTGGGGGGTGGCCTCTTCTCCCAGGTAACCAGCAATAGAACAAGGGGACACAGTCTCAAGTTGTGCTGGGGTAGGTCTAGGCTGGATGTTAGGAAGAAGTTCTTCACAGAGAGAGTGATTGGCATTGGAATGGGCTGCCCAGGGAAGTGGTGGAGGCACCGTCCCTGGGGGTCTTCAAGCAAAGCCTGGCTGAGGCACTTAGTGCCATGGTCTGGTTGACTGGATAGGGCTGGGTGCTAGGTTGGACTGGATGAGCTTGGAGGGCTCTTCCAACCTGGTTGATTGTATGATTCTATGGTTCTAAGAAGGGCTCTCCTCTGGCAGACCTAAAGCTTCCACTCTGAACTAGAAGCCAAAGCTTCTGCACTGCTGCAGCTTCCCCAGAGGTGCTGCAGGTTCCTCACTCTCAGCCTGCAAGTGCCAAGCTGCCAGGGGAAATGAACCCTGCCCACAGAAGGCAAGGAGCCAACTGCAGGGTTCACTTGAAGAGCTTGAAGAAGATTCCTGCTCAGGGAACTGTAACTGCTGAGCTGATCCCAAACCCTCTGGGAGACAGTGGCCAAAACACTGCTAAAGATTCACAGGGTTGGGAGAGACCTCAAAGCTCAACCAGCTCCAAGCCCCTGCCTTGGGCAGGGACACCTCACACCAGCACAGGTTGCTCAAGGGCTCATCCAACCTGGCCTTGAACACCTCCAGGGAGGTTGTGGAGCACAGAAGCACCCAATGTGATCTTTGATCACATTGGGTGCTTCTGTGCTCCACAACCTCCCTGGGAAACCTGTGCCAGTGCCTCCTCATCCTCCCTCCCTGTGCTCCACAACCTCCCTGGGAAACCTGTGCCAGTGTCTCCTCATCCTCCCTCCCTGTGCTCCACAACCTCCCTGGGAAACCTGTGCCAGGGTCTCCTCATCCTCCCTCCCTGTGCTCCACAACCTCCCTGGGAAACCTGTGCCAGGGTCTCCTCATCCTCCCTCCCTGTGCTCCACAACCTCCCTGGAGGTGTTCAGTGCTTCTGTGCTCCACAACCTCCCTGGACAACCTATGCCAGAGTCTCACCACCCTCCTGCTGAAGAACCTTTCCCTCCCTGCCCTGTCTCTGGACAGCCTCAGCAAAAGTCTCTCTGCAGCCTTCCTGCAGGATCCTTTCAGGCAGCTCTGAGGTCTCCCTGGAGCCTTCTCTGCTGCACACCTCCAGCTCCCCCAGCCTGTGCTCACAGCAGAGCTGCTTCAGCCCTTGGATCATCTTTGTGGCCTCCTCTGGATTCATTCCAGCAGCTCTGAGTCCTCCTGCTGGGGACAGCAGACCACTGTGATGCGTTCAGGTCTGGGTATTGCAAAGCAGACCACAAGACCTCATCTCCTCATGCTCCTCAACTTCAGGACAAACTTCTCTGGTGTGAGGATGCTGGAGGCCTGCAGCAGGCTGCCCAGAGAGGTTGAGGAACCTTCTCTGGAGAGATTCCAAAGCTGCCTATGGAGAACCTGCTTCAGAAGGCAGGGGGTTGGATTGGATGATATTCAGAAGTGCTGAAAGGAGGCTGTAGCCAGGTGGGGTTGGGCTCTGCTGCCAGGCAACCAGCAACAGAACAAGGGGACACAGCCTCAGGTTGTGCCAGGACAGGTCCAGGCTGGATGTTAGGAGGGAGTTCCTGGCAGAGAGAGTGATTGGCACTGGAATGGGCTGCCCAGGGAGGTGGTGGAGTGGCTGTGGCTGGAGGTGTTGCAGCCGAGCCTGGCTGGGGCACTTAGTGCCATGGTCTGGTTGGTTGGGCAGGGCTGGGGGCTAGGTTGGGCTGCAGGAGCTTGGAGCTCTCTGCCAACCTGCCTGGTTCTGTGAGTCTAAGAACTTCCAGTTGGCTGAGTCCAGGCTGGGTGATTTCATAAGGGGGGAGGAGCAGGTCAGTCCCAAACCATCCCAGCAGAATTCTTCCTTCTTATCTATACCTAAATAAACCTTTTGATGTTATCACAATGCTTCCTTCTTCTTATCTACACCTGAATGAACCTGCTGATGCTATCATAACACTTCCCTCTTCCTACCTATACCTAAATAAACCTTCTGATGTTATCCCAATGCTTCCTTCTTCTTTTCTATACCTAAATGAACCTGCTGATGCTATCATAACACTTCCCTCTTCCTACCTATAAGTAAATGAACCTTCTGATGCTATCATAACACTTCCTTCTTCCTACCTATAAGTAAATGAACCTGCTGATGCTATCATAACACTTCCCTCTTCCTACCTATAAGTAAATGAACCTGCTGATGCTATCACAAAGCTTCCTTCTTCCTACCTGTAACTAAATGAACCTTCTGATGCTATCATAACACTTCCTTTCTCCTACCCTTCCCAAAATGAACCTTCTGATGTTAGCAGAATTCTTCCTTCTTCTTTCCCATCCCTAAATGAACCTTCTCACAGCATCCCAATGCTTTCTCTTTCCTCCCCATCCCTAAATGAACCTTTTGCTGTTACCATAATGCTGCTTTCTTCCTACCTATCCTTATACTGAAGTGCTTTGGAGCCTGCAGCAGAGGAGGCTCAGGGCAGAGCTCATTGCTGTCTGCAGCTGCCTGCAGGGAGGCTGTAGCCAGGTGGGGGTTGGGCTCTGCTGCCAGGTAGCCAGGGACTGAATATCTGCAGAGAGGGAGACTCCACAGCCCCCCTGGGCAGCCTGTGCCAGGCTCTGCCACCCTCACAGGGACAAAATTCCTCCTCCTCTTCCCATGGCACTTCCTCTGCCTCAGCTCCCACCACTGCCCTTGTGCTGGCATTGGGCATCCCCCAGCAGAGCAGAGCTGGCTCCAGCCTCTGGCACTGCCCTGCACACCTCTGGAACCATTGCTGAGGTCACCTCTCAGCTCCTCCTCTGCCAGCTCCCAGCCCCAGCTCCCTCAGGCTCTGCTCCTAACAGAGCTGTTCCCTTCCCTTCAGCAGCTCTGGGCTCTGTGCTGGGCTCTCTCCAGCAGTTCTGTGTCCCTCTTGACCTGGGGGGCCCAGAACTGGACACAGGACTGCAGCTGCAGCCTCAGCAGGGCAGAGCAGAGGGGCAGGAGAACCTCTCTGGACCTACTCACCACAGCTCTTCTGACCCACCCCAGAATGGCATTGCCCCTCCTGGGCACCAGAGCTCATTGCTGGCTCATGCTCCACCTCCCCTGCACCAGGACCTCTAAACCCTTTTCCCCTTTACTGCTCTCCAGCAGCTCAGTCTCCAACCTCTCCTGATCCCTGGGCTTGTTCTTTCCCAGGTGCCAGATTCTGCCCTTGCCCTTACTGAATTCCATTACATTTCTTCCTGCCCACACCTCCTGCCTGTCCCAAGAAGCCCAACTACAAGCCCAACAAGAAGCCCAACTACAAGCCCAACAAGAAGCCCAACTACAAGCCCAACAAGAAGTCCCACAAGAAGCACAACTACAAAGCTAACTACAAGCCCGTGGTCCAGTTGATTGGATAGGGCTGGGTGATAGGTTGGACTGGATGATCTTGGAGGTCTCTTCCAACCTGGTTGATTCTATGATTCTAAGCCCAACAAGAAACCCAACTACAAACCCAGCAGGAAGCCCAACAAGAAGTCCAGCTACAAACCCAACAAGAAGCCCAACTACAAGCACAAGAAGAAGCCCAACAACAAACCCAACTACAAGCCCAACAAGAAGCCCAACTACAAACCCAACTACAAACCCAACTACAAACCCAACTACAAACCCAACTACAAACCCAACTACAAACCCAACAAGAAGTCCAACAAGAAGCCCAACTACAAACCCAACAGGAAGCCCAACTGGAAGCCCAACTACAAAGTCAACTACAAGTCCAACAAGAAGCTCAACAAGAAGCCCAACTCCAAAGTCAACTACAAGTCCAACAAGAAGCCCAGCTCCAAAGTCAACTACAAGTCCTACAAGAAGCCCAGCTCCAAAGTCAACTACAAGTCCTACAAGAAGCCCAGCTCCAAAGTCAACTACAAGTCCTACAAGAAGCCCAGCTCCAAAGTCAACTACAAGCCCAACAAGAAGCCCAACTCCAAAGTCAACTACAAGTCCAACAAGAAGCCCAACTCCAAAGTCAACTACAAGCCCAACAAGAAGCCCAACTTCAAAGTCAACTACAAGCCCAACAAGAAGCCCAACAAGAAGCCCAACTCCAAAGTCAACTACAAGTCCTACAAGAAGCCCAACTCCAAAGTCAACTACAAGCCCAACAAGAAGCCCAACTCCAAAGTCAACTACAAGTCCAACAAGAAGCCAAACTCCAAAGTCAACTACAAGCCCAACAAGAAGCCCAACTCCAAAGTCAACTACAAGCCCAACAAGAAGCCCAACTCCAAAGTCAACTACAAGCCCAACAAGAAGCCCAACTCCAAAGTCAACTACAAGCCCAACAAGAAGCCCAACTCCAAAGTCAACTACAAGCCCAACAAGAAGCCCAACTCCAAAGTCAACTACAAGCCCAACAAGAAGCCCAACTCCAAAGTCAACTACAAGCCCAACAAGAAGCCCAACTCCAAAGTCAACTACAAGCCCAACAAGAAGCCCAACTCCAAAGTCAACTACAAGCCCAACAAGAAGCCCAACTCCAAAGTCAACTACAAGTCCAACAAGAAGCCCAACTCCAAAGTCAACTACAAGCCCTACAAGAAGCCCAACATACAAAAAAAAACCCCAAAACTGAAAGAACTCCAACAAAAAATAAAGAAATGCCAAAACCAACCAAAAAAAAAACCCAAACCAAAACTCCCAACCCCCAAGAACCACAACCTCCCCCCCCCCCAAAAAAAAGAGGGCAAACAAACAAACAAACACAAGGTCCAAGATCATAGAATGGGTTGGGTTGGAAGGGACCTTAAAGCTTACTCAGCTCCAACCCCCTGCCATGGGCAGGGACACCTCCCACCAGCACAGGTTGCTCAAGAGCTCATCCTGCCTGGCCTTGAACACCTCCAGGGAGAAGGGAAGCCAAAACCTCCCTGGGCAGCCTGTGCCAGAGTCTATTTCTAAGAAAGGAGAAGCTTCACTTCCTCTCCTCTGACCAAAATAGAAAGCTGGAAGCTCATGAAAGCCAAAGAAACTGAGAGCTGCAACATCTGCAGTTACTCATTTGGCAGCTTCTTCAAATCACCTGGCATGGAGCTGGCAAAACCTTGCCCAGCACCAAAGGCTTCCACTGAGCACAGGCAGCAGAGAGCTCTAAAAGCCTTCCCCTTCACCAGGGGCTTTTCCCAAGGGTAGAATCACAGAATGGGTTGGAAGTGACCTTAAAAGTCATCCAGCTCCAACCCACTGCCATTGGCAGGGACATCTTCCACTAGAACAGGTCACTCAAGGTCTCATCCAAGCTGGTCCTGAACACCTCCAGGGAGGTTGTGGAGCACAGAAGCACCCAATGTGATCAAAGATCACATTGGGTGCTTCTGTGCTCCACAACCTCCCTGGGAAACCTGTGCCAGGCTCTCACCACCCCCAACCTGTGCCAATCTCTCACCACCCTCAACCTGTGCCAGTCTCTCACCACCCTCACTCCTTCCTCACAGCCAGTTTCAATCTCCCCTCTGCCACTTCAAACCCATTCCTCCTCCTCCTCTCATTCCCAGACCTTCTCAACAGTCCCTCCCCAGCCCTCCTGCAGCCCCCTGCAGCTCCTGCAAGGCCACTCCAAGCTCTCCTCCAAGCCTTCTCCTCTGCAGCCTGCACAGCCCCAACTCTCTCAGCCTGTGCTCAGAGCAGAGCTGCTGCAGCCCTCTCAGCATCTTGGTGGCCTCCTCTGGGCTGGCTCCAACACTTCCATGTCCTGCTTGTGCTGGAGGCTCCAGAACTGCACAGAGGACTGCAGGTGGGGTCTGAGGGGAGCAAAGGGGGATGGAAGAACCTCACCTGCACAGCAGAATGCTGACAGATTGCATCTCCCAGTCTGGCAGGGAAGAAACTGCTCACATTTGTGCAGTTGTTTGCAGGGTTCATGCTTTATAAAGCTCCATCACCCTTTACAGGCTGGAGCAGATGCTCCTTGGGGTCCCTCCCAGCCTGGCATTCTGTGATTCTGAGGTGCCAGTGATGGGTGAGGATTGCAGGTTAAGAAGCTGTCTGCACACCTTGCAGAAGCCACAGCCTGCAGCAGGTTGGAAGGGACTCTGGAAGGTCATCTTGACCAAGCTCCCTGCAGTCAGCAGGGACATCTCCAACTGGATCAGGTTGCTCAGGGCCCCAGCAAGTTTGCAACCTTGAATGTCTCCTGGGATGGAGCCTCCACCACATCTCTGAGCAACCTGTGGCAGTGTTTCACCACTCTCATATTAAAGAACTTCCTCCTAATGTTCCAACCAATCACCCTGCTCTAGATTAAAATCCTCCTGTTTATGACCTGCACAAAAGCTGGGCAGGGACTTTTTAGGCTGTTAGGCAGTGCTTGGACTGGGAGAATGGAGCAAAGCTGGAGGTGGGGAGAGTGAGGCTGGAGGGGAGGAGGAAGTTGCTGAGCAGGAGAGTGGTGAGAGGCTGCCACTCTGCTCCTCAGAAGAACCCAGCACCCTCCCTTCTGCTCTCAGCTGCCCACCAGCTCCTGCAGAACCACAGAGAACCAAACCTGGCAACAACTAACCAGGCTGAGCAAAGCTAGCCAGTGCCACAGAGCCTGCTGATGGCAATCAGCAGCCAGACCTTACCTGCAGCATCACAGGGAGCATTTCATGGAATCATAGAATCAAGCAGGTTGGCAGAGAGCTCCAAGCTCATCCAGTCCAACCTAGCTCCCAGCCCTGCCCAACCAACCAGACCATGGCACTAAGTGCCCCAGCCAGGCTTGGCTGCAACACCTCCAGCCACAGCCACTCCACCACCTCCCTGGGCAGCCCATTCCAGTGCCAATCACTCTCTCTGCCAGCAACTTCCTAACAACATCCAGCCTAGACCTGCCCTGGCACAGCTTCAGGCTGTGTCCCCTTCTTCTGGCCCTGGCTGCCTGCCTGGCAGCAGAGCCCAACCCCACCTGGCTACAGCCTCCCTGCAGGCAGCTGCAGGCAGCAATGAGCTCTGCCCTGAGCCTCCTCTGCTGCAGGCTGCACCCCCCCAGCTCCCTCAGCCTCTCCTCACAGGGCTGTGCTCCAGGCCCCTCCCCAGCCTTGCTGCCCTTCTCTCAACACCTTCCAGCACCTCAGCAGCTCTCTGCAATGGAGGAGCCCAGAACTGGACACAGCACTGCAGGGGTGGCCTGAGCAGTGCTGAGCACAGGGGCACAAGAACCTCCCTTGTCCTGCTGCCCACACTGCTCCTGAGCCAGCCCAGGATGCCATTGGCTCTGCTGCCCACCTGGGCACTGCTGCCTCCTCTGCAGCTGCTCTCTGCCAGCACCCCCAGGGCCCTCTCTGCCTGCCTGCTCTCAGCCACTCTGGCCCCAGCCTGGAGCTGCTTGGGGTTGTTGTGGCCAAAGTGCAGAACCTGCCCTTGGCCTTGTTCAGTCTCATCCCCTTGGCCTCTGCCCACCCATGCAGCCTGGCCAGGTCCCTCTGCAGGGCTCTGCTCCCCTCCCACAGCTCCACAGCTGCTCCTAGCTTGGTGCCATCTGCAAATTTCCTGATGCTGGACCTAAAAGCATTTGCTTCCTCACTTGGATGCTTGCTGCCTGCTCATGGTCACAGAGCTGCTGCTCAGGGGCATGTGAGCCACACATGCACTGCTGGCAGAGGGCAGCTGCTGTGGTTTGCTATCAGCTACCTGCTGCTGTGCTGGGCAACGCTGCCAAGCAAACAGGCAGGTGCCAGGCCCCACCATGGGGGCAGAGGTTACTGGGCTAAGGAAAAACAAATAGATCACTTCAAATGGCTTCCTGACAGCTTAACTGTCACAGAGACTCACAGACTGCAGCAGGTTGGAACAGACCCTCAGAGGTCATCTTGGCTAACCTCCCTGCAGGCAGCAGGGGCACCTCCAACTAAAGCAGGCAGCCCAGGGCCACATCGAGGCTGATCTGGAATGTCTTCAGGGGAGGATCTCCACCACATCCCTTGGATCTCCACCACATCCCTACATCCATCCACAGGTCACTCAAGGCCTCATCCAAGCTGGTCCTGAACACCTCCAGGGAGGTTGTGGAGCACAGAGTCACAGAATGTGATCAAAGATCACATTCTGTGACTCTGTGCTCCACAACCTCCCTGGAGGTGTTCAGTGCTTCTGTGCTCCACAACCTCCCTGGAGGTGTTCAGTGCTTCTCTGCTCCACAACCTCCCTGGAGGTGTTCAGTGCTTCTCTGCTCCACAACCTCCCTGGAGGTGTTCAGTGCTTCTCTGCTCCACAACCTCCCTGGAGGTGTTCAGTGCTTCTCTGCTCCACAACCTCCCTGGAGGTGTTCAGTGCTTCTGTGCTCCACAACCTCCCTGGAGGTGTTCAGTGCTTCTCTGCTCCACAACCTCCCTGGAGGTGTTCAGTGCTTCTCTGCTCCACAACCTCCCTGGAGGTGTTCAGTGCTTCTCTGCTCCACAACCTCCCTGGGCAACCTGTGCCAGTCTCTCCCCACCCTCACTCTCAACAAGCTCTTCCTCCTCTCCACTCTCCCTCTCCCAGCTCAAAGCCATTCTCCCTCCTCCTGTCACTCCAGCCCTTGTCTAAAGTCCTTCCCCTGCTCTCCTGCAGCCCCTTCAGGCACTGGAAGGTTGCTCTAAGGTCTTCCTGCAGCCTTCTCTTCTCCAGGCTGCACAGCCCCAAGCCTGGCCCCACAGCAGAGGTTCTCCAACCCTCTAAGCATCTTTGTGTCCTCCTCTAGACCCTCTCCAGCAGCTCCAGGTCCTCCCTGTGCTGGGTTCCCAGAGCTGGAGGCAGTGCTGCAGGTGAGGGCTGAGCAGAGCAGAGCAGAGGGGCAGAATCCCCTCCCTGTGCTGCTGCTCTCCCTGCTCTGCCTGCAGCCAGCACACAGCTGGCTCTGGGCTGCCAGGGACCAGTGCTGGCTGCTGGGCACCTTGGCACCAACTGACACCCCCAAGCCCTTCTCCTCCAGCCTGCTCTCAGCCTCTCCTCACCCAGCCTGGCTCTGTGCTCAGGTTTGCCCTGATCCAAGTGCAGGACCTGGCTCTGGGCTGCCAGGGAACAGTGCTGGCTGCTGGGCACCTTGGCACCAACTGACACCCCCAAGCCCTTCTCCTCCAGCCTGCTCTCAGCCTCTCCTCACCCAGCCTGGCTCTTTGCTGTGTCCAGGCCCTCTGTTTTCCCAGTGAGGATGCTGCTGTCTGTAACAAGCTCATGATGTCCTTTACTGCTCTGAGGGCAGCAGGGTCAGCTGTGCTGGAGCAAAGGCTGAAGCACTCTGCACAGAGTTTCCCTCCACCAAGCCCTGTCTTGTCCCCTCTGCTATGGGGACAGGCTGAGAGACTCTTGACAAGGGCTGGCAGTGACAGGCTGAGGGGTGATGGCTTCGAGCTGGGAGAGGGCAGATGGGAAGGAAAGTGTTGAGAGTGAGGGTGGTGTCCCCCCCCCAGACTCTGCTCTCTGTGTCGTTTCCGTGCACACCCTGAGCACTCTCTGCAGCAGCTTGCTCTGTTTCTGGGAAAGAAGCTCCTCTTCCTCTCCTGCAGCCTGAACTGGAAGCTGATGAGAGCTCCCAAACAGAGAGACTTGCCCTGGGATCTCTGCATTCTGCAAGCCCCAGGGGCGTGGGGGAGGGGGCTCAGCAAAAAGCGAGTGGGAAACTTTCCCCCCTCCCCTGCCCTCCCCTCCCCTCTCCCTGCGGACCAGAAAGTCACAGATTCCATTTGAAAACATCCTGCCCTTCCAAAAGGGATAAACCCAGAGCCTGCTGCATGTGAAGCAAGGAGCCCCCATGCTGGCTTTGGTATGCTAATGCCACCCGAGCCACCCAGCCCTGCCCCAGCCACTGCTGCACCAAGGTAAGCAGGGTCAAGGCATCCAGCCGGGAGGGAGCAGAGAGCTAGCAGCGGGGGTGAGGTGCACAGGACCAAGCTGACTGCTCCTCTGCCTTCACCACCACCAAATCCCTGTGAAGAGTCCACCCAGCTCTGGGCTCCTCACTTGAAGAGGGACAGCTGGAGAGAGTGCAGGGGAGGGCTGCAAGGATCACAGCATCACAGTATCATCAGGGTTGGAAGAGACCTCACAGCTCATCCAGTCCAACCCTTTAGCACAGAGCTCAAGGCCAGACCATGGCACCAAGTGCCACGTCCAGTCCTGCCTTGAACAGCTCCAGGGACGGCGACTCCACCACCTCCCCGGGCAGCCCATTCCAGTGGCCAATGACTCTCTCAGGGAAGAACTTTCTCCTCACCTCCAGCCTAAATCCCCCCTGGCACAGCCTGAGGCTGTGTCCTCTTGTTCTGGTGCTGGCCACCTGAGAGAAGAGAGCAACCTCCTCCTGGCCACAACCTCCCCTCAGGTAGTTGCAGACAGCAATAAGGTCTGCCCTGAGCCTCCTCTTCTCCAGGCTAACCAATCCCAGCTCCCTCAGCCTCTCCTCGTAGGGCTGTGCTCAAGGCCTCTCCCCAGCCTCGTTGCCCTTCTCTGGACACACTCAAGCATCTCAATGTCCCTCCTAAACTGGGGGGCCCAGAACTGAACACAGCACTCAAGGTGTGGTCTAACCAGTGCAGAGTACAGGGGCAGAATGACCTCCCTGCTCCTGCTGGCCACACCATTGCTGATGCAGGCCAGGATGCCACTGGCTCTCTTGGCCACCTGGGCACACTGCTGGCTCATGTTCAGGCAGGTATCAATCAGCACCCCCAGATCCCTCTCTGTCTGGCTGCTCTCAGCCACTCCCACCCCAGCCTGTATCTCTGCATGGGGTTGTTGTGGCCAAAGTGCAGCACCAGCACTTGGAGCTATTGAACTCCATCCCCTTGGACTCTGCCCATCTGTCCAGGCAGTCAAGATCCCACTGCAGAGCCCTTCTGCCCTCCAACCCAGCCACATCTGACCCCAGCTTGGTGTCATCTGCAGGATGCTGCAGGCACTGGAGCACTGCCTGCTGAGGAGAGGCTGAGGGGACCTGGGGCTGCTTAGTCTGCAGAGGAGAAGGCTGAGAGGGGACCTGAGCAATGTCTATCAATGTGTGTAGACCTCAGCAGTGGTTATAAAGCTGTGAGTTGCAGTGGTTATAAATGTGTTATTACACATAAAGGTGAGTTGTAATGGTTCTAAAGGGGTGAGTGCCAGGGGGCTGGAGCTTGGAGCAGAGCAGCCTGAGAGGTGACCTCAGCAGTGGTTATAAAGATGTGCAGGTGAGTGGCAGGAGGCTGGAGCCAGGCTCTGCTCTGCTGGGGGATGCCCAGCACCAGGGGCAATGCTGGAAGTTGAGGCAGAGGAAGTGCCATGGGAACAGGAGGAGGAATTTTGTCCCTTTGAGGGTGGCAGAGCCTGGCACAGGCTGCGCAGGGGGACTGTGGAGTCTCCCTCTCTGGAGATATTCAACCCCTGCTTGGATGTGTGCCTGTGTGACCTGCTCTGGGTGCTCCTGCTCTGGCAGTGCTTGGCCTGGCTGAGCTTTGGAGGTCCCCTCCAGCCCCTGGCACTCTGTGATCCTGTGAAATACCTGAGGGCTTGGGGTCAGGAAGGAAGGGACAGGCTCTACTCACTGCTCCGTGGGACAGGCCAAGGGCCAAGGGATGGAAACTACAGCACAGGAGGTTCCACTTCAACATGAGGAGGAACCTCTGTACTGTGAGGGTCTCAGAGCCCTGGCACAGGCTGCCCAGAGAGGCTGTGGAGTCTCCTGCTGTGGAGTCTTTCCAGCCCTGTCTGGATGTGTTCTGTGTGCCCTGAGCTGGATTGGAAGGTCCTGCTCTGGCAGGGAGTTGGACTGGAAGATCTCCAGAGGTCCCTTCCAACCCCTGACACCCTCTGATCTTGTGATTCAGATGGGAAGTCACTTGAGAGCTGAAGTCTCACTTTGACACTGGTGCCTGCCACGCTGGAGCTGGATCACTGCTTGCACCACCACAGCCAAGGGAGAAATCACCACTGGCCCCACCAAGAGATGCTGTTCAATGTCAGCTCAAAGAGAGAGGTTATCACATTCCTGCTATCACATAGCTCAGCTATCACATAGCTGAGGGCCAGCAGCTATTGGTGGAACCTCCACAAAATCTAACCAAATCTTCAGCCTCCTCTTCTCCAGCCTGCACACCCCCAGCTCCCTCAGCTGCCCCTCCCCAGCCCTCTTCTCCAGACCCTTCCCCACTTTTGCTGCCCTCCTCTGGCCCTGCTCCAGCTCCTCAAGGTCCTTCTGGCACTCAGGGCCCACAACTGAACCCAGCACTCAAGGGGTGGCCTCAGCAGTGCCCAGCCCAGAGGGCACAATCCCTGCCCTGCTCCTGCTGCCCACACCACCGCTGCTCCAGGCCAGGCTGCTGCTGCCCTTCTTGCCCACCTGGGCACATCCTGGCTCCCCTTCAGCTGCTGCTGACCTTTTCCACCCTCTCCAGCAACTTTTTCCAAGCTCACCCTGGGCTGGGGCAGGGCAGCAGCAGAGCTCTCAGAGTGTTCTCGTGGAAGGGCTGTCATGTGAGGAGAGTTACCCAGTGAGAGAGGGCACCAGAAGGGAAACTCAGTGCTATGAGCACGCAAGCAGCACAGCAGACAGCCAAGGCACCCAGTATGCTGGGTGCAGAACCAGTAAGACACCAGCTCCTCCCGGGGTGGAGGTGCAGCACCCACGCACCAGCTGCAGAGGAGTTGCAAAGCAACTACAGAAAGAAGTGGCCCCCACTCAGCCAGAGTGAGGAGCTGAAATGCAGCCGTGTCTCAGAGAAGCCTCTCAAGTCCCCTGTGCCCCTCAGGCCTTCAGCAAAGGTGGCTTGGTCCAGGCTGCCATGAGGTGAGCCACCTGGCACGGTGCAGAGTCTGCACCTGCAGAGGGTTGCGTAAGGGATGGCTTTTTTCCCCTCTCCCTCCTTGTATGGCCACACAATAACTCCCTGGGCATTAATTCTCTGGTGTTGACAAGCTCTTGGAGGTCTTCATGAATTATTTATCCCCTCTGGAGCCAAAGGACTGAGTGACTTTCAAGTCTGGAAGCCAGCCAAGAACCGAACCCAGCCCTCTCCACCTCCTGCTAGCCACAAGGCTACTTTGTGCCTCTCCTGGCCTCACCTTCACTCAGTGCCAGCTGCTGAACCAGGGAGTTCTGAGAGGGTCTCAGAGGTAGGGATGAGCATCACCACTAAAACCACTGGGAAGTGCTGGCACCACCACTCCCTGTCCTGGTGATGCCAGCAGAGAGGTCACCTCCTCTCTTCAGGAGAGGAGTCCTATGGAGTCCTCTCAGCCCTTTCTCTCAGGACAGTCTCCCTCACTCAGATCCAAGCTCTGTGTTAATCTGCAGAAGGTAACCACCAGCAAGGCCAGACCCTAGCACTGCTGTCTCCAACTTTCCTCCTCTTGGCACACAAGGACCAGGCCACTTGGACTGGCATCAGCAAGCCCAACCAACCACAGCATCACTCCGGCCAAGGGGCTGAGGCCAAAGTCCCACGCCGAGGTCCCTAGGGGAGCAACAGGTGGTCCCTACCTCTGGTGGGCCAGGCTCTCGTTGGGAGCAGGGAAGGGGAAGTGGCCAAGCACATACCTGCTCTCACTGAACTCCTTCTTCTCTCTCACACGCAGCCACTTCCGAAGGAGGAAGCGCTTGCGCCGCGGGGAGGCACTGGGTGTAGAGCAGTTGGACCAGGGAGTGTCCTCATCACTGGAGGGGGTGATTTCAATGGATGGGAGCTGCAGGTACTCCTTGCTGGAGGATGGAGACTCCTGATACCTGCTGACCTCCGGGCTCTGCTCCTGCACATTCTTCATCCGCTTCATCTTGAAGCGCTTCCTGCGCAGGGTCGGGGTGGACGAACTGGACCAGGCGCGGCCACCCTCCAGCCCCGGCTGCTGCTGCTGCTGCTGCTGCTGCTGCTGCTGCTCGGGGACTTGCAGCGCTGGGAGCCGCAGGGTTTCTGTCATGTTGGGAGCTGGCATCGGCTGCTCTTTTCTCTCTCTGCTCCCACCCCCCTGAGGCAAGGCTAGCTCGGAGCTGGGGGGAAGCCACACCACAGAGCCACAGCTCTGACTTCCTCCTCCCTCGCCCGCCCCGGCGCTGCCCTCCCCGCTCAGGCAGGAGCCCTCATGCCCTTCACGTGCTCTGGTCCAGGGGCGCCAGGCTGGGGAGGGGGCGCTGGGGACAACGGCATGCCACAGGGCAAACCCACTCCTTCCTTCCTTCCCTCCCTCCTCCTCCTCCTCCTCCTCCTCCTCCTCCTCTACACCACCAAGTCCCTCCCCTGCCTGCCCTCTCTCTCTCAAAGCAGAAGGTTTTTGCACCGAGCCCAGGGGTTGCCAGCAAGGGCTGGGGCTCGCTCGGGGCTCCCCCCAGGCTGCCTTTTGCCTAACGTCGGCTCGGCAAAGGCAAAAGCATCCCCCGGGGGCTGCGCTAAGGCATCTCAAGCTGTCATCTTCTCAAGAGACGGAGCAAGGATGGAGTGAAGCGGCGTGGAGCTGTGGGGAGGTCAGAGAGAGAAAAACAAAGAGAGGGAGGGGAAGCAACAACACTCGGTGAAACCAGGAGAACGAGGAGGAGGAGGGTGAGGAAGAGGAGGAGCAGCCGCGGCCGCTCCCGGAGCGGGTAAGACAAACACAGGCAGCTGCTGCGAGCGGAGCTGTGCCCTTAATCCCCGGGGCCAGGGTTCGGGTTACCAAATATGCTGCTGCTAACGAATCCGAAAGGCTGCGAAGGAGTCACCGCCGCCTGCAGGGGCCAATGGGGGCAGCTCTGCCCTCGTCCCACCTCCCTGCTCACCCCGCCCGCCCCCGGGGGAGGAAGGGAGGGAGCCGGCTCGGACTTGCAGCCTTCTTTCCCAACTCGGAGGTGGGGTTTAGTTATGGAAATCATTATTTAGGGTTGGGTTTTTTTTTGGGGGGGTCCCTCTGGCTCGCAGAGGAAGCGAAGGAGAGGGATGGAGTTGGCAGCTGCGAGGGCAGCAGCGGAGCAAAGGAGGTTTGGTGCTGGGTGGAGGGCAAAGCTGCTTCCAAAATGACAGCGCCTGCTGGGGTGGCCTCGGCTCCAGCGACGGACAGAGACACCACGGAGAGACAGTGGGACAGGCAGGGATGGAGTTTGGAGTGGAAGGGAGACAGGTGGGAAATTCCCAGGGGTTTGGTAGAGTGAGGAAGCTCTGCCAAGGGGCAAGCCCGGGGGGGGGAACAGCAGCCTCTGGGCGAGCCTTGCAAAGCTCTGCCAACGAAACCCAGGCAGGAAAAACACAGAGCCTGGCAGGGACTGACAGGGGCACAGGATGTGAGGGGTTGGAAGGGACCCAAAGAGCTCATCCAGTCCAAGCCCTGCCAGAGCAGCACCATCCAATGCAGCTCAGGGCACACAGAACACATCCAGACAGGCCTGCAAAGGCTCCACACAAGGAGACTCCACAACCTCTCTGGGCAGCCTGTGCCAGGCTCTGGGAGCCTTCCAGGCAAGAAGTTGCCCTTGTGCTGAGCTGGAGCCTCCTGTGCTGCAGCTTCCATCCACTGCTGCTTGTCCTGTGCCAGGGAGCAGTGAGCAGAGCCTGTCCCCCCCTGCTGACCCCCAGCCCTCAGAGAGTCACAGACATTGATTCAATCCCCTCTCAGGCTTCTCTTCTCCACACTGAGCAGCCCCAGGGCCCTCAGCCTCTCCTCCCCAGGCACTGCTCCAGTCCCCTCCTCATCCTCACAGCCCTCCCTTGGACCCTCTCCAGCAGTTCCTGTCCCTCTGCAGCTGGGGAGCCCCAAACTGAAGGCAGTGCTCAAGATGAGATCTCAGCAGGGCAGAGCAGAGGGGCAGGAGAACCTCCCTGGCTCTGCTGGGCACACTCTGCTGAGTGCCCCCCAGGACCCCCTTGGCCTCTTGCCCCCCAGGGCACATTGCTGCCCCAGGGATGCTCTCCCCCAGCACTCCCAGCTCCCTCTCCTTGGGGCTGCTCTCCAGCAGGCACCTCCCAAAGATCCCCTGGATTCCATTGAAGAGTCCTGAACGAAGTGGAGAAGTGGCACAGGAGCTCATTTCCCTGAGGGAATGGTTGGAACTCAGCTGTGTGATTTTCAGCTGTGCCAGCAGAACAAAATAACCCCAAACCATCTTTATAGCACAGCATGGGTTGGGTTGGAAGGGACCTTAAAAATCCTCCACTTTCACACCCCCCCCCCCCCCCGCCATGGGCAGGGACACCTCACACTTGACCAGGTTGCTCAAGGACCCATCTAACCTGGCATTGAACAGCTCCAGGCTTGGAGCCTCCACAACCTCTCTGGGCAACCTGTTCCAATGTCTCACTGCCCTCATGAGCAATAATTTCCTTCTATGCCTAATGTAAATTAGGATCCTTGCAGCTCAAAGCCTTTTCCCCTCATCCTTTCACTCCAAGCCTTTGTTCAAAGCCCCTCTCCAGCTCTCCTGTAGCCCCTATCACATCCTCAAGGCTACTCTGAGCTCCTCGGAGCTTTCCTCTATCCACCTGGCACAGCTTCAGTTTTCCTCCTTCCACATCCTGAGCCTTTTCAAAACACTGGTTTCAAGTCAGCAAATATTTGTCAGCCCCAAATCAAAACAGCCTGAACTTCCTTGGCTTGGAGAACTAACTCCACAAAAGAGCTTGGAACATCAAAGCCCCT
The DNA here is from genome assembly GCF_015220805.1 of Pogoniulus pusillus. Taxonomy (NCBI): domain Eukaryota; kingdom Metazoa; phylum Chordata; class Aves; order Piciformes; family Lybiidae; genus Pogoniulus; species Pogoniulus pusillus. Next base: position 7,966,670 of record NC_087301.1, read on the forward strand.
GGACACAGGGCACTGAAGATGGCACAGGAGGAGGATTACTATCAGCAGGGGCAAGGAGGTGTTGTGGAGGCAGGGAATGAATGTGGCTGAGTCAGGAATTTACACCCAAACCAGAGTTATTTTCCCCCAAACCTGCCCCCCTCCAAAACTAGATACAGAAGTGAAGTGAGTTTTAATTAGCAGATTAAGTTTGACTGAGAAGATCTCACAAGGATGCTGTAGGTAAATGTGACTAATTTGGAAGTCAGGAGTTGGAAAAGGTTAAAGCTACTGAGCACAGCATCCCCCAGGATCAGTCAGGCTGAGCCAAAAGCTCGCTGCCAGGTGAGCCAGGCTGGCTGAGGGAGAGGGCAGCCCAGGGGCTTGGCCCATTGCTCCCTTGCTGAAGGCATCCAAGGCTCCTTAAGGCCAACCAAGCTGCACAAAGACACTGCTTAAGGTGGGAGCAGTCCAAAGCAGGGAGGGTCCTGGCCCTCAGGAGCTTCTCCTTCGGAGCGCCAGGGGACTCCTTCTGCAGCAGCTACCCAGGGCGGGGGAGAGCTCCAAGGCAGGGACCCCAAGGCAGGAAGCCCCCCAAGTACTTCACAGTGTCACAGTATCATCAGGGCTGGAAGAGACCTCACAGCTCATCAAGTCCAACCCTTTAGCACAGAGCTCAAGGCCAGACCATGGCACCAAGTGCCACGTCCAGTCCTGCCTTGAACAGCTCCAGGGACGGCGACTCCACCACCTCCCCGGGCAGCCCATTCCAGTGTCCAATGACTCTCTCAGGGAAGAACTTTCTCCTCACCTCCAGCCTAAATCTCCCCTGGCACAGCCTGAGGCTGTGTCCTCTTGTTCTGGTGCTGGCCACCTGAGAGAAGAGAGCAACCTCCCCCTGGCCACAACCACCCCTCAGGTAGTTGCAGACAGCAATGAGGTCTCCCCTGAGCCTCCTCTTCTCCAGGCTAACCAATCCCAGCTCCCTCAGCCTCTCCTCGTAGGGCTGTGCTCAAGGCCTCTCCCCAGCCTTGTTGCCCTTCCTGGACAAAGAGCTGAGTTACCACTGCAGAGCTGAGTTCCACTGCCTGGGCAGGAAGAGCACAGCCAGGCAGAGCCTGACCCCAGCGTGGGCACTGCAGGGCACCCCTGGTACCTAAGGGCTCTCTGCTGCCCCCATGGGCACTGCAGGGCACCCCTGGTACCTAAGGGCTCTTTGCTACCCCATGGGCACTGCACGGCACCCCTGGTGCCTAAGAGCCCTTTGCTGCCCCCATGGGCACTGCAGGGCACCCCTGGTGCCTAAGGGCTCTTTGCTGCCCCTGCAGTCACTGCAGGGCACCCCTGGTGCCTAAGGGCTCTTTGCTGCCCCCATGGGCAGTGCAGGGCACCCCTGGTGCCTAAGGGCTCTTTGCTGCCCCCATGGGCACTGCAGGGCACCCTTGGTGCCTAAGGGTTCATTGCTGCCCCCATGGGCAGTGCAGGGCACCCCTGGTGCCTAAGGGCTCTTTGCTGCCCCCATGGGCACTGCAGGGCACCCCTGGTGCCTAAGGGCTCTTTGCTGCCCCCATGGGCACTGCAGGGCACCCTTGGTGCCTAAGGGTTCATTGCTGCCCCCATGGGCACTGCACAGCACCCCTGGTGCCTAAGGGCTCTTTGCTGTCCCCATGGGCACTGCACAGCACCCCTGGTGCCTAAGAGCCCTTTGCTGCCCCCATGGGCACTGCAGGGCACCCCTGGTGCCTAAGGGCTCTTTGCTGCCCCCATGGGCACTGCAGGGCACCCCTGGTGCCTAAGGGCTCTTTGCTGCCCCCATGGGCACTGATTGGGCAGGGGGGGGTGCAGTGGAAGAGCTTTTTGCACCTTTTCCACTCCCATTCAAACCGCAGAGGGAGAGGAGTTCTGGGGTACAGCAGACTCCAGGCTGGGGGGGAGGAAAAGTCTTGGTGATATCAGAGAGTCACAGAATCAGGCAGGTTGGCAGAGAGCTCCAAGCTCCTGCAGCCCAACCTAGCCCCCAGCCCTGCCCAACCAACCAGACCATGGCACTAAGTGCCCCAGCCAGGCTTGGCTGCAACACCTCCAGCCTCAGCCACGCCACCACCTCCCTGGGCAGCCCATTCCAGTGCCAATCACTCTCTCTGACAACGACTTCCTAACAACATCCAGCCTGAGCCTGCCCTGGCACAGCTTGAGGCTGTGTCCCCTTCTTCTGTCCCTGGCTGCCTGGCAGCAGAGCCCAACCCCACCTGGCTACAGCCTCCCTGCAGGCAGCTGCAGGCAGCAATCAGCTCTGCCCTCAGCCTCCTCTGCTGCAGGCTGCACCCCCCCAGCTCCCTCAGCCTCTCCTCACAGGGCTCTGCTCCAGGCCCCTCCCCAGCCTTGCTGCCCTTCTCTCAACACCTTCCAGCACCTCAGCAGCTCTCTGCAATGGAGGAGCCCAGAACTGGACACAGCACTGCAGGGGTGGCCTGAGCAGTGCTGAGCACAGGGGCACAAGAACCTCCCTTGTCCTGCTGCCCACACTGCTCCTGAGCCAGCCCAGGATGCCATTGGCTCTGCTGCCCACCTGGGCACTGCTGCCTCCTCTGCAGCTGCTCTCTGCCAGCACCCCCAGGGCCCTCTCTGCCTGGCTGCTCTCAGCCACTCTGGCTCCAGCCTGTAGTGCTGCTTGGGGTTGTTGTGGCCAAAGTGCAGAACCCTGCACTTGGCCTTGTTCAGTCTCATCCCCTTGGCCTCTGCCCACCCATGCAGCCTGGCCAGGTCCCTCTGCAGGGCTCTCCTACCCTGCAACAGCTCCACAGCTGCTCCTGGCTTGGTGCCATCTGCAAACTTACTGATGCTGGACTCAATGCCCTCATCCAGGTCATCAATAAAGATGGATAGAACAAGATTACTTTGAAGGTCCCTTCCAACCCAAACCACTCAATGACTCATACAGCAGCAGCAAGGACCAAGCAGTGCTGCAGGTGATCAAGACTGAGGCAGGGGAAGGTGGAGCAGCAGAGCTGTGAATCCTGGAGGTGATTGCAAACTCCCTCAGGCTGTGCCATGAGAACCCTTTCCCCTCAAGAGAGGACTCTGCCTTTAATTCAAGTCCTTCCCTGCTTGCTGAGCTGATTTTCTTGCCCCTCCTAACCTTCCCAGCACGTTTTTGGCTCGGAGGGAGGATGCTGGCCACCTGGCTGATGCTCTTAGGAGAGAGGGGAGCTGCCTAAGGAGAGAGACAACTCAAACCTCTGAGCCACACAGTGAAACATCCCAACCATGGGCAGGCACTGTTTGTGCCCCAGACACCACAGCAAGCTTGGGCTGCCTCCATCAGAGCCTCTGTGTGCTGCTAGACCCCTGCTTAACGACTGCTGCTGCAGTTTAATGCTCCTGCTCATGATGGATTCATTAGGACAGCAGATGGTTGCCAGTGTTGCTCTGCCTTTCTCCTGCTCCAATGTTCTCAGCTTTCCAGTGTCCTGAGAAGAGAGCTTTTGAATGAGGCAAAGAACAGGGAGAAATAAACAACTCCTCTGAAGAGCTAAAAAATCCCTTCCCTGAATGAGGAACATCATAGGATGATCATCACAGAACCAGGCAGGTTGGCAGAGAGCTCCAAGCTCCTGCAGCCCAACCTAGCCCCCAGCCCTGCCCAACCAACCAGACCATGGCACTCAGTGCCCCAGCCAGGCTTGGCTGCAACACCTCCAGCCACAGCCACTCCACCACCTCCCTGGGCAGCCCATTCCAGTGCCAATCACTCTCTCTGACAGCAACTTCCTAACAACATCCAGCCTAGACCTGCCCTGGCACAGCTTCAGGCTGTGTCCCCTTGTTCTGTTGCTGGCTGCCTGGCAGCAGAGCCCAACCCCACCTGGCTACAGCCTCCCTGCAGGCAGCTGCAGGCAGCAATGAGCTCTGCCCTGAGCCTCCTCTGCTGCAGGCTGCACCCCCCCAGCTCCCTCAGCCTCTCCTCACAGGGCTGTGCTCCAGGCCCCTCCCCAGCCTTGCTGCCCTTCTCTCAACACCTTCCAGCACCTCAGCAGCTCTCTGCAATGGAGGAGCCCAGCACTGGACACAGTATGACATGAACTGAAGCAGTGATTTTTATACACAATCAATGGAATTGTTTGGGTTGGAAAAGACCTCCATGATCACCCAGTCCAAGCATCAACCCAACCCCACCATGGCCATCAAACCATGTGCCAAAATGCCATGGCCACACCTTTCAGGAGCACCTCCAGACAGCTCAACCTTATCTCAGAGAGGGATTTTTGGCCATGGGCAGGGGACACTTCCCACCAGCACAGGTTGCTCAAGGTCTCATCCAGCCTGATCCAGACCATCTCCAGGGAGGTTGTGGAGCACAGAAGCACCCAATGTGATCAAAGATCACATTGGGTGCTTCTGTGCTCCACAACCTCCCTGGGCAACCTGTGCCAGTGTCTCATCACCCTTAACCTGTGCCAGTGTCTCCTCACCCTCCCTCCCTGTGCTCCACAACCTCCCTGGGCAACCTGTGCCAGTGTCTCATCACCCCCAACCTGTGCCAGTGTCTCCTCACCCTCCCTCCCTATGCTCCACAACCTCCCTGGGCAACCTGTGCCAGTGTCTCACCACCCTCAACCTGTGCCAGTGTCTCCTCACCCTCCCTCCCTATGCTCCACAACCTCCCTGGGCAACCTGTGCCAGTCTCTCCCCACCCTCCCTCTCAGCAATCTCTTCCTCCTCTCCACTCTCCCTCTCCCCTCTCCCACCTCAAAGCCATTCTCCCTCCTCCTGGCACTCCCAGCCCTTATCCAAAGTCCCTCCCCAGCTCTCCTGCAGCTCCTTCAGCTACTAACTTGGCTCTAGTGCCCTCCAGTCCTGCCCCTTTAAAGGCTGCAGCCCCCAGCAGCAGTTGCAGTCACACAGGAAGGGACAATTTTATCTTGGCTATGTGACACCAGACATCTGCCTGTGCTCTTTGGATCCCAGGGCCTCTGTTCCAAGGCAGGTGACAGCAATTTCACAGGCTGCAGGGTGAGAAGTGCCAGCAAGAGGGTGGTGGTACCTCAGTGCACTTCAAAGCAGGATGGAGGCATCACTGCAGCCCAGGTAGTTAGAATCAGCATGAGGAAGAGGCTGTATTAGGTGACTAGACAAGAGTGGATGAGGCACTTAGTGCCATGGTCTGGTTGACTGGCTAGGGCTGGGTGCTAGGTTGGACTGGATGAGCTTGGAGGTCTCTTCCAACCTGCTTGATTCTATGATAGGAGGAGAGGAAATGGCCTGAAATTGCACCAGGGAAGGTTTAAATTGGAGAGGAGGAACAATTCTCTTGCTGCAAGAGAGGTCAGGGATTGGCACAGGCTGCCCAGGGAGGTGATGGAGTCCTCATCCCTGGAGGTGTTCAAGGTCAGGGTTTGGCACAGGCTGCCCAGGGAGGTGATGGAGTCCTCATCCCTGGAGGTGTTCAAGGTCAGGGTTTGGCACAGGCTGCCCAGGGAGGTGGTGGAGTCCTCATCCCTGGAGGTGTTCAAGGTCAGGGACTGGCACAGGCTGCCCAGGGAGGTGATGGAGTCCTCATCCCTGGAGGTGTTCAAGGTCAGGGTTTGGCACAGGCTGCCCAGGGAGGTGATGGAGTCCCCATCCCTGGAGGTGTTCAAGGTCAGGGTTTGGCACAGGCTGCCCAGGGAGGTGGTGGAGTCCTCATCCCTGGAGGTGTTCAAGGTCAGGGTTTGGCACAGGCTGCCCAGGGAGGTGGTGGAGTCCCCATGCCTGGAGGAGGAGTTCAGGAAACCTGTGGCCATGGCACTTGGGGCCAGGGTTTGGTGGCCATGGTGGAGTTGGGTTGATGTTGGATTGGATGATCTTGGAGGTCTCTTCCAACCAAAACAGTTGTCTGATTCTGTGATTTAGTCAGATGATAGGAGAGGAACTGGCCTGGAACTGTGCCAGGGCAGGGGTAGGTTGGAGAGGAGGAACAATTTGTTTGCTGCCAGAGTGGTCAGAGCTTGGCAGAGGCTGCCCAGGGAGGTGGTGGAGTTCTCATGCTTGAAGGTGTGCAATAATATGTGGCCATGGCACTTGTGGCCATGGTTTGGTGGCCATGGTGGGGTTGGGTTGATGCTTGGAGTGGATGATCTCAGAGGCCTTTTCCAACCAAAGCAGTTCTGTGATTCTGTCAGATGGCAGAAGGAGAGGAACTGGCCTGAAACTGTGCCAGGGTAGAGTTAGGTTGGAGAGGAGGAACAATTTGTTTGCTGCCAGAGTGGTCAGGGCTTGGCAGAGGCTGCCCAGGGAGGTGGTGGAGTGCCCATGCCTGGAAGTGCTCAAGCAATGAGTAGAAGAGGCTGTTTGGGACATGAGTGAATGATCTCAGAGGCCTTTTCCAACACAAACAATTCTGTGGTTCAATGACTCCTAACATGCAGCTGCTCATGGAAGGACATGGAACTGTTGGAGAGGGTCCTGAGGAGGCCATGAAGATGCTCAGAGGGCCACATGAGGACAGGCTGGGAGAGCTGTGGGTGTTCAGCCTGGTGATGAGAAGGCTCCAGAGAGACCTTAGAGCAACCTGCCAGTGCCTGAAGGGGCTGCAGGAGAGCTGGGGAGGGACTTTGGACAAGGAATGGGAGTGATAGGGAGAGGGAGAATGGCTTTGAGGTGGGAGAGGGGAGAGGGAGAGTGGAGATGAGGAAGAGATTGTTGATAGTGAGGGTGGGGAGAGACTGGCACAGGTTGCCCAGGGAGGCTGTGGAGCACAGGGAGGGAGGGTGAGGAGACACTGGCACAGGTTGCCCAGGGAGGTTGTGGAGCACAGGGAGGGAGGATGAGGAGACACTGGCACAGGTTGCCCAGGGAGGTTGTGGAGCACAGGGAGGGAGGATGAGGAGACACTGACACAGGTTGCCCAGGGAGGTTGTGGAGCACAGGGAGGGAGGATGAGGAGACACTGACACAGGTTGCCCAGGGAGGTTGTGGAGCACAGAAGCACCCAATGGGATCAAAGATCCCATTGGGTGCTTCTGTGCTCCACAACCTCCCTGGAGGTGTTCAAGGCCAGGTTGGATGAGACCTTGAGCAACCTGTGCTGTTGAGAGGTGTCCCCTGCCCATAGCAGAGGGGTTGGAACTGGATGAGCTTTAAGCTCCTTTCCACCCCAGCCCAGGCTGTGACTCTGTGATGTGCTCCACCTCTCCTGCTTCCATCTCCCCACTGCACTTTCACTCTCTCCTGCTGGTGATGCAGCACCAGAGTCGATTTCCCTGCTGGTAGAGGCTGTAAAGGAGCTAAATATACTCAGACCACTTCAAGTACCACAGAGGCTCCCACTGGTCTGGTGCCAAACAGTTGCTGGGGATCATCAGGTCTATTTTTCATCCTTTAATGAACAGAGCTGAGCAGTGTCAGGTTGTTGCCATCTCCACAAGTCTGCTTCTCATTTTTCCCCCTCCCTGTCCTCCAAATGATCGTTGTGAGGCTCCTGGGAGCACAGCAAAGCAAGGTCAGACCCTGCAGAGGGGCAGAGTCAGAGTCAAGTGCTCTGGGGGCATCTTGCACCAGAGGAGACTCCAGGGGGATCTTAGAGCAGCTTCCCAATAGCTGAAGGGATCCTGCAGGAAGGCTGCAGAGGGATTTTGCATGAGGGGGTCTGGAGACAGGGCAAGGGGGAAGGGTTTGGAGCTGAGGCAGAGCAGGGATACAGTGGAGCTGAAGGAGAAGTTCTGCAGTAGGAGGGTGGTGAGAGTCTGGAGCAGGCTGCCCAGGGAGGCTGTGGCTGCCTCCTGCCTGGGGGTGCTCAAGGCCAGGCTGGGTGAGGCCATGAGCAGCCAAGTCCAGCTGAGAGGTGTTGCTGCCCCTGGAAGTGGAGTTGGAGCTGATGAGCTCTGAGGTCCCTTCCAACCTAAGCCATGCCTCAAAGCCAGGGAGATGGAGCAGGAGCCTGGGAGATTTGCACTGAGTGAGACTTGAGCAGCTGCAGAGCTGAGTGGGCACAAATGTGATGGAATTCAACGAGGCCAAGTGGAAGGTCCTGCACCTGGGTGGGTGCAATCCCAAGCACAGCTCCAGGCTGGGTGGGGAATGGCTGAGAGTAGCCCTGAGGAACAGGACCTGGGGGTCTGGGGTGAGGAAAAGCTCAGCAGGAGCCTGCAGTGTGAGTGCAGCCCAGACACAAGCCTGTGCTGGGCTGCAGCCAGAGCAGTGTGGGCACAGGGCAAGGGAGGGGATTCTGCCCCTGGGCTCTGCTCTCCTCACACCCCACCTGCAGTCCTGGGGGCAGGTCTGCAGCCCCCAGCACAAGCAGGACATGGAAGTGTTGGAGCCAGTGCAGAGGAGGCCACCAAGATGCTGAGAGGGCTGCAGCAGCTCTGCTCTGAGCACAGGCTGAGAGAGTTGGGGCTGTGCAGCCTGCAGAGGAGAAGGCTTGGAGGAGACCTTGGAGTGGCCTTGCAGGAGCTGCAGGGGGCTGCAGGAGGGCTGGGGAGGGACTATTGAGAAGGTCTGGGAATGGCAGGAGGAGGAGGAATGGGTTTGGAGTGGCAGAGGGGAGATTGAAAGTGGATGTGAGGAAGGAGTGAGGGAGGTGAGAGACTGGCACAGGTTGAGGGTGGTGAGAGACTGGCACAGGTTGCCCAGGGAGGTTGTGGAGCACAGAAGCACCCAATGTGATCAAAGAATTGAGTGATTCCAAGGAAGGGTTGCTGCTGCCCAGTCCTGCTCTTCTCCTCTGTCCTTCAGCCTGTTCACCTTTTGTCTCCATTTCCCTGCAGGTACAAATGGAGCAGAAGCTGCCTGATGAGCTGGAACTCTGCAAGCTTAATTTAAGAAGGTACAGAAGTCACATGGAGATCTTCAGCAGTCAGAATGTACAGTCCAGGAGACCTCTGAGGAGTTCATCTCTGCTACCAAAGCTCCACATCCCTCTTCTGTCACCAGCAAGAGCAGCTGCAGCACAGGGCAAGAGTCCTGGCTGGAAGGGTTGGGGCTCTTCAGCCTGGAGAAGAGAAGGCTCCAGGGAGACCTTGGAGCTGCATTTCAGTATCTGAAGGCCTAGAGGCAGGTTGGGGAGGGACTGTTGAGGAGGGGATAGAACAAGGGGCAGTGGTTTGAAACTGGAGCAGGACAGATTTAGGTTGGACATCAGGAGGGAGTCCTGCACAATGAGGGTGCTGAGGCACTGGAACGAGTTGCCCAGGGAGGTGATGGAGTTCCCAGCCCTGGAGGGGTTTAAGAGGAGGCTGCATGAGGCACTTAGTGCCAGGGTTGGTTCATTAGAAGGGTTAGGTGCTAGGTTGGACTCCATGATCATAGAGTCACAGAACCAGGCAGGTTGGCAGAGAGCTCCAAGCTCCTGCAGCCCAACCTAGCCCCCAGCCCTGCCCAACCAACCAGACCATGGCACTAAGTGCCCCAGCCAGGCTTGGCTGCAACACCTCCAGCCACAGCCACTCCACCACCTCCCTGGGCAGCCCATTCCAGTGCCAATCACTCTCTCTGACAACAACTTCCTAACAACATCCAGCCTAGACCTGCCCTGGCACAGCTTCAGGCTGTGTCCCCTTCTTCTGCTGCTGGCTGCCTGGCAGCAGAGCCCAACCCCACCTGGCTACAGCCTCCCTGCAGGTAGCTGTAGACAGCAATCAGCTCTGCCCTGAGCCTCCTCTGCTGCAGGCTGCACCCCCCCAGCTCCCTCAGCCTCTCCTCACAGGGCTCTGCTCCAGGCCCCTCCCCAGCCTTGCTGCCCTTCTCTCAGCACCTTCCAGCACCTCAGCATCTCTCTGCAATGGAGGAGCCCAGAACTGGACACAGCCCTGCAGGGGTGGCCTGAGCAGTGCTGAGCACAGGGGCACAAGAACCTCCCTTGTCCTGCTGCCCACACTGCTCCTGAGCCAGCCCAGGATGCCATTGGCTCTGCTGCCCACCTGGGCACTGCTGCCTCCTCTGCAGCTGCTCTCTGCCAGCACCCCCAGGGCCCTCTCTGCCTGGCTGCTCTCAGCCACTCTGGCCCCAGCCTGGAGCTGCTTGGGGGTGTTATGAAACCATAAGATCATGGAATGGCTCAGGTTGGGAGTGACCTCAGAGTTCATCTCCTTCAACCCCACTGCCATGCCCAGGGACACCTCTCAGCTGCTCATGGCCTCATCCAGCCTGGCCTTGAGCACCCCCAGGCAGGAGGCAGCCACAGCCTCCCTGGGCAGCCTGTGCCAGGCTCTCACCACCCTCCTACTGCAGAACTTCTCCCTCAGCTCCAACCTAACCCAGCTCTGCCTCAGCTTCAAACCCTTCCCCCTTGCCCTGCCTCTGGATGCCCTCATGCAAAGTCTCTCTGCAGCCTTCCTGCAGGATCCCTTCAGCTACTGGAAGGCAGCTCTGAGGTCCTCCCAGACTCTTCTTTTCTCCAGGCTGATGTGACTAAATTAAAGTTAGATGTCAGGAAATGAAATGCTTAGTGAAGACAGCATCTTAAACCCACACTTTGAGTCTCACCATCACAGCTAGGATGTAACCACAGGCTGGGTCAGCTCCTTCAGCCTGAGCTTCCTTGGATCTGGCACCAATCTAAACCAAGATGCTTCTTAAAAGTGGGTCTGGGATCCAATTGCTGCCTCCCAACATCCCCCAGAGCTCCAGAGAGTTTCTGAAGACCAAGCATAGCAGGAATCAAAACTGAGCACAGTGCTTGAGGTGTGTGCTCAGCCCTGGGGAGGCCACACCTTGAGTAGTGTCTTCAGGTTTGGGCACCTCAATGCAAGAGGGATGTGGAGGTGCTGGAGCCAGTGCAGAGGAGGGCAAGGGAGATAGGGAAGGGCCTGGGGAGTAAATCTGATGAGGAGCAACTGAAGGAGCTGGGGATGGTTGGTGTGGAACAGAGGAGGCTGAGGGCAGAGCTCATTGCTGTCTGCAGCTACCTGAGAGGAGGTCGTGGGGAGGCTGCTGCTGGGCTCTGCTCACAGGCAAACAGTGACAGAAGCAGAGGGAATGGCCTCAAGCTGCCACTGGGCAGGCTTAGAGTGGGCAGTAGGAAGAATTCCCCAGCAAGAGTGGTCAGTGGCTGGAATGAGCTGCCCAGGATGGTGCTGGAGTCACCAACCCTGGAGGGGTTTGAAGGTGGTTTGGGAGTGGTGCTTGGGGCTGTGGCTTAGGTGCACCTTGCAGAGCAGGGATCTGGGTTGGGCTTGGTGATCCTGAGGGGCTTTGCCAACCTGAGTGTTTCTGTGATTCCAAGAGCTGCTGGAGACCTTTTGCAGCTGGACCCTGCTGCTCTCTAGTGGCTGAGGAGCTGCAGGCAGCTCGGCAGCCTCCCTACTGCTGCAGGCAGCTTGAGCTTGGTCTGCAGTGGTTCACTGCCTCTGGGATTCCTGAGCCTTGCCTGCAGTGGTTCACTGCCTCTGGGATCCCTGAGCCTGGTCTGCTGTGGTTCGTTGCCTCTGGGATGCTTGAGCCTCGCCTGCAGTGGTTCACTGCCTCTGGGATCCCTGAGCCTTGCCTGCAGTGGTTCATTGCCTCTGGGATGCCTGAGCCTTGCCTGCAGTGGTTCATTGCCTCTGGGATGCCTGAGCCTTGCCTGCAGTGGTTCATTGCCTCTGGGATGCCTGAGCCTTGCCTGCAGTGGTTCATTGCCTCTGGGATGCCTGAGCCTTGCCTGCAGTGGTTCATTGCCTGTGGGATGCCTGAGCCTTGCCTGCAGTGGTTCATTGCCTGTGGGATGCCTGAGCCTTGTCTGCAGTGGTTCATTGCCTCTGGGATCCCTGAGCCTGGTCTGCAGTGGTTCATTGCCTCTGGGATCCCTGAGCCTTGCCTGCAGTGGTTCATTGCCTGTGGGATGCCTGAGCCTTGCCTGCAGTGGTTCATTGCCTGTGGGATGCCTGAGCCTTGCCTGCAGTGGTTCATTGCCTGTGGGATGCCTGAGCCTTGTCTGCAGTGGTTCATTGCCTCTGGGATCCCTGAGCCTGGTCTGCAGTGGTTCATTGCCTCTGGGATCCCTGAGCCTTGCCTGCAGTGGTTCATTGCCTCTGGGATGCCTGAGCCTGGTCTGCAGTGGTTCATTGCCTCTGGGATGCCTGAGCCTGGTCTGCAGTGGTTCATTGCCTGTGGGATGCCTGAGCCTTGCCTGCAGTGGTTCATTGCCTCTGGGATGCTTGAGCCTTGCCTGCAGTGGTTCATTGCCTGTGGGATGCCTGAGCCTTGCCTGCAGTGGTTCATTGCCTCTGGGATGCCTGAGCCTGGTCTGCAGTGGTTCATTGCCTGTGGGATGCCTGAGCCTTGCCTGCAGTGGTTCATTGCCTGTGGGATGCCTGAGCCTTGCCTGCAGTGGTTCATTGCCTGTGGGATGCCTGAGCCTGGCCTGCAGTGGTTCATTGCCTGTGGGATGCTTGAGCCTTGCCTGCAGTGGTTCATTGCCTCTGGGATGCCTGAGCCTGGTCTGCAGTGGTTCATTGCCTCTGGGATGCCTGAGACTGGCCCAAAGGAACCTCCCAGCCAGTTGAGTGGCCAAGAGGAGAGAGCCCCAGGGAGCAGCAGTAAGCAGGGCAGAGCTCACCCAGGGGTGAGCCACAGGGGGTGTGGTGAAAGAGCAGAGCAAGTGGCCTAGAGACTTGGAGGCTCCATCCCTGGAGATGATCAAGGTCAGGCTTGATGGGACCCTGAGCAAGCTGATCTAGGAGGAGGTGTCCCTGCTCCTGCAGGGGGGCTGGGCAAGGTGGCCTTCAGAGGCTCCTGCCAAGCCTGGGCTGTCTCTGCCCAGGAGCTGGAGCTCTACCAATCATCCTGTCCATAGTGTGCCCAGCAGAGCCAGGGAGCCTGTGCCAGTGTCTCCTCACTCTCCCTCCCTGTGCTCCTCATCCTCCCTGGGCAACCTGTGCCAGTGTCTCCTCATCCTCCCTGGGCAACCTGTGCCAGTGTCTCCCCACTCTCCCTCCCTGTGCTCCACAGCCTCCCTGGGCAACCTGTGCCAGTGTCTCCTCATCCTCCCTGGGCAACCTGTGCCAGTATCTCCTCATCCTCCCTGGGCAACCTGTGCCAGTCTCTCCTCATCCTCCCTGGGCAGCCTGTGCCAGTGTCTCCTCATCCTCCCTGGGCAGCCTGTGCCAGTATCGCCTCATCCTCACTGGGCAGCCTGTGCCAGTATCGCCTCATCCTCACTGGGCAGCCTGTGCCAGTCTCTCCTCATCCTCCCTGGGCAGCCTGTGCCAGTATCGCCTCATCCTCACTGGGCAGCCTGTGCCAGTCTCTCCCCACCCTCATCCTCAACAATCTCTTCCTCCTCTCCCCTCTCCCAGCTCAAAGCCATTCTCCCTCCTCTCACACCCAGCTCTTGTCCAAAGTCCCTCCCCAGCTCTCCTGTGTCCCCTGCAGGCACTGAGGGCTGCTCTAAGCTCTCTCTGTAGCCTTCCCCAGGCTGCTCAACCTCTCAGGGTTGAATTCCAGCTTCAGCCAGGGGCAGGGGGAGGCCAATTCCAGCCAATGCTGTCAGTTGGGAAGGAATTGGAAAGGAGGCAGAGGTGAAATCTTTGACCTGTGAGTTTAGGTTCCAAAGTTCTGCCTCTTACTCACAAACTCACCCAGCCTGGACTCAGCATCTGAGCCAATAACCTCTGTGGCAGAGCAGGCAGCAGTTATAAATACCTCTGCCTGTCAGCCCTGCCTGCAGCTGAACTCCCACTTCTTCCCAGCCAGCCACTCTCAGACCTGAGCAAACAGTGACACTTAGCAGGTTATTATGCTTGGAAATTACATTTCCAGGCCTCTCATCACTTTTGCCTGGGACCAACCCCCACAATGTCACCTTTCTGAAGCTGTCACAAAGCCCAGAGGAGAAAGGGAGCAGTCAAGTGAGAGCTCAGCCAGGCAGGAGATAAATGTCTTTAATACACTGGGATGTGGCAAATGACCTGCTCCAGATGAATCAGTGGCCCTGGTGTGAATAACTTCCACTAATTAACATCAGCTCCATGCTTAGGCTAAGCAACTGATTGGAATCTCAGAGCCTTTGCCATTAGGGCAGAGCTGAAAGGGCACCAAGAGCAGTGGAACAACTGACAGCTGCCCAGGGAAGCTCTTGAAGGGTTCATAGAATGGGATGGGTTGGAAGGGGACCTCAAAGCTCATCCAGCTCCAACCCCACTGCTGCAGGCAGGGAAACTTCCCACTAGAAAAGGTCTCATCCAATCTGGTCCTGAATACTTCCAGGGAGTGACCTTGCAGGAGCTGATGAAGGGGGGTAGAGGAGGGCTGGGGAGGGACTATTGAGAAGGTCTGGTGATGAGAGGAGGAGGAGGAGGAATGGGTTTGAAGTGGCAAAGGGGAGATTGAAAGTGGCTGGGAGGAAGGAGTGAGGGTGGTGAGAGACTGGCAGAGGCTGAGGGTGGTGAGACACTGGCAGAGGTTGAGGGTGGTGAGGCACAGGCACAGGTTTCCCAGGGAGGTTGTGGAGCACAGAAGCACCCAATGTGATCTTTGATCACATTGGGTGCTTCTGTGCTCCACAACCTCCCTGAAGGTGTTCAAGGATTCTCTGCTCCACAACCTCCCTGGGCAACCTCTGCCAGCCTCTCCCCACCCTCCCTCTCAACAATCTCTTCCTCATCTCCACTCTCCCTCTCCCCTCTCCCAGCTCAAAGCCATTCTCCCTTCTCCTCCTCCTCTCACTCCCAGCCCTTGTCCAAAGTCCCTTCCCCAGCTCTCCTGCAGCCCCTTCTGATACTGAAATGCAGCTCTAAGGTCTGCCTGGAGCCTTCTCTTCTCCAGGCTGCACAGCCCCAACTCTCCCAGCCTGTGCCCATAGGGGAGGTTCTCAGCCCTCAGACCATCTTCATGGACCTTCTCCTCTGGACCTCCTCCTCTGGACCTCCTCCAGCCTCTCTCTGTGCATTCAGCTTCCCTCTGCACGCAGGGCAGCAGATTTTTGGGAGCAGAACCTTTGGATATCACTCATCTTACAAGATCCTTGTGCTCAGAGGGATGAAGCACAGTGCCAGAGCTGCTGCCCCATTTCTCCACGCTCAGGTGGACAGAAAACCAGTGGCAATGATGAGCAAACAGCCCACAGAAGGAGCTGTGTGCCCAGGAGAGGAGAATCCACCTCCCACAGCTCAGAGCTGCCCACTTGGGCTGTGATGCAGAGAGCACTTAACAAGGAGCCACAAGCCCAGACAGATGGATGAGCAGGCTGAGGCTCTCCCCTGGAGAAGTGACAACTCAACAGCCTCTGCTCAAGGCATCCAGAAGGTTTCTGTCACACCAGTGACAATAATACAGCATCTGTCAGCCTCTCAAATCACTGCAGCTCACAGGCAGAGCTGATTCCCAGCTCCAGCAGACCTCCTCCAGGCTGAGGGAGGCACCAAGGCTGTGAACATACAAAGCTGTGAACGTGCCCTGGGAAGAAGGAGACTACATCTGGTGGCACTGTTGGCTGCTGTGTCCCACTGAATCCCAAGGCAGTTAGGTGTGCCAGGTGCTGCACTTTGGCCACAGCAACCCCATGCAGAGATACAGGCTGGGGTGGGAGTGGCTGAGAGCAGCCAGACAGAGAGGGATCTGGGGGTGCTGATTGATACCCACCTGAACATGAGCCAGCAGTGTGCCCAGGTGGCCAAGAGAGCCAGTGGCATCCTGGCCTGCATCAGGAATGGTGTGGCCAGCAGGAGCAGGGAGGTCATTCTGCCCCTGTACTCTGCACTGGTTAGACCTCACCTTGAGTCCTGTGTTCAGTTCTGGGCCCCCCAGTTTAGGAGGGACATTGAGATGCTTGAGCGTGTCCAGAGAAGGGCAACAAGGCTGGGGAGAGGCCTTGAGCACAGCCCTACGAGGAGAGGCTGAGGGAGCTGGGATTGGTTAGCCTGGAGAAGAGGAGGCTCAGGGCAGACCTCATTGCTGTCTGCAACTACCTGAGGGGTGGTTGTGGCCAGCAGGAGGTTGCTCTCTTCTCTCAGGTGGCCAGCACCAGAATGAGAGGACACAGCCTCAGGCTGTGCCAGGGGAGATTTAGGCTGGAGGTGAGGAGAAAGTTCTTCCCTGAGAGAGTCATTGGCCACTGGAATGGGCTGCCCGGGGAGGTGGTGGAGTCGCCGTCCCTGGAGCTGTTCAAGGCAGGATTGGACGTGGCACTTGGTGCCATGGTCTGGCCTTGAGCTCTGTGCTAAAGGGTTGGACTTGGTGATCTGTGAGGTCTCTTCCAACCTTGGTGATGCTGTGACACTGTGAGACTGTATGGGCTGAAGGGAGCATCCTCAGCAGGTGCTCAGCCAAACCAACCCAGCAAAGCAGCCTGGGCCAAAGAGACTTTCAGAGCAAGCCATGGCAGAACAGGATGTGTCTGAGAGGGTTTTCTGTCTTTAGAAGCCACTCTTTGAGCCAGCAGTGTGCCCAGGTGGCCAAGAAGGGTACCAGCAGCCTGGCCTGGGTCAGCAGTGCAGTGGCCAGCAGGAGCAGGGCAGCGATGGTGCCCCCAAACTGGGCACTGCTGAGGCTGCACCTTGAATTCTGGGTTCAGTTTTGGGCTCCTCACTCGAAGATCACATCCTGTGATTCTGTGCCCCACAGCCTCCCTGGGCAACCTGTGCCAGTGTCTCCCCACCCTCACTCTCAACAATCTCTTCCTCATCTCCACTCTCAATCTCCCCTCTCCCAGCTCAAAGCCACTGTCCCTTGTGTTCTGGCACTCCCATTCCTTGTCCAAAGTCCCTCCCCAGCTCTCCTGCAGCCCCTTCAGATACTGAAATGCAGCTCTGAGGTGTGCCTGGAACCTTCTCTTCTCCAGGCTGCACAGCCCCAACTCTCCCATCCTGTGCCCGCAGGGCAGGTTCTCTGCCCCCTGAGCATCTTAGAACCACAGAACCAGGCAGGTTGGCAGAGAGCTCAGAGCTCCTGCAGCCCAACCTAGCCCCCAGCCCTGCCCAACCAACCAGACCATGGCACTCAGTGCCCCAGCCAGGCTTGGCTGCAACACCTCCAGCCACAGCCACTCCACCACCTCCCTGGGCAGCCCATTCCAGTGCCAATCACTCTCTCTGCCAACAACTTCCTAACAACATCCAGCCTAGACCTGCCCTGGCACAGCTTCAGGCTGTGTCCCCTTCTTCTGTCCCTGGCTGCCTGGCAGCAGAGCCCAACCCCACCTGGCTACAGCCTCCCTGCAGGCAGCTGCAGGCAGCAATCAGCTCTGCCCTCAGCCTCCTCTGCTGCAGGCTGCACCCCCCCAGCTCCCTCAGCCTCTCCTCACAGGGCTGTGCTCCAGGCCCCTCCCCAGCCTTGCTGCCCTTCTCTCAACACCTTCCAGCACCTCAGCAGCTCTCTGCAATGGAGGAGCCCAGAACTGGACCCAGCACTGCAGGGGTGGCCTGAGCAGTGCTGAGCACAGGGGCACAAGAACCTCCCTTGTCCTGCTGCCCACACTGCTCCTGAGCCAGCCCAGGATGCCATTGGCTCTGCTGCCCACCTGGGCACTGCTGCCTCCTCTGCAGCTCCTCTCTCCCAGCACCCCATCTTCATGGACCTTCTCCTCTGGACCTGCCCCAGCCTCTCTCTGTGCATTCAGCTTCTCTCCACAAGCAGGGCAGCAGATTGTGGGGTGAGAACGTTTGGAAAGCACACACTTGACAGGATGCCTGTGCTGAGAGGAGTAGGATGCAGGTCAGGAGCTGCTGCCCCATTTCTCCACACTCAGGTGGACAGAAAATCCTCCCCCCCTCGGGGTTGAATTTGCTAAGGATGGATCCCCAAAGCTGCAGGCAAAATGCATCTCTTGAGCAGCTGCTGCCTGGGCACTGCTGACCATCAGAGTGTCACACAATGCTCTGCGTTGGAAGGCATCTCCAAAGCTCATCCAGTGCAGCTCCCTGCAGTCAGCAGGGACATTCCCCACTAGAGCAGCCTGCCCTGAGCCCTGCTGAACCTGCCCTTGAGTATCTCCAAGGGTGGGACCTCAGCTGCCTCCCTGGGCAATCTGTTGCAGTGTTCCAGCACCCTCCTGCTGCAGAACTTGCTCCTCACACCCAATCTAAACCTCCTCTTCTCTCATTTCAAACCACTGCCCCTTCTCCTGTCCCTGCAGGCCTTTGGGAACAGCTCTCTGCAGCCTTCTTGTAGCCCCTTCAGGCACTGGCAGGCAGCTCTAAGGTCTGCCTGGAGCCTTCTCTTCTCCAGGCCACCTCCAGCTCCCTCAGCCTGTCCTCTGCAGCCTTTGGGTCATTTTCATGCCCTCCTCTGGACTCTCCCCATCAGGTCCTTGACCTTCTTGTGTTGAGGACTGCAGAGTTGAATGCAGCCCTGCAGGGGAGGTGTCCCCAGAGCAGAGCAGCATGGCAGGATCCCCTCTCTCCACCTGCTGGCCTTGCTTCCTTACCTTCCAGCAAACAACCTCAGGCATCCAGACCAAAAGGAGAAAGGAGACCAAGGTCCACTCCTTCAGACAGGCCACTGAGGAGCTGAAAGATGTGACCAGCCAAAAGCTTGTGGGAGGTCACAGTTTGAGATGCCTTCAGCCTTTCCCAGCCTGCTCCATCTGCCTTCAGGCAGCATTCACCACTTACCTGCTTGGTGAGGGCAGCAGAGCAGCTACCAGCCAGATCCACACCCCCCTCTGCCAGGGACCTGCCTGCCTGGAGTCACAGAACCACAGAATGGGTTGGGTTGGAAGGGACCTCACAGCTCAGCCACTTCCAACCCCCCTGCCATGGCCAGAGACAACTCCCACTAGAACAGGTTGCTCAAAGCCTCATCCAGCCTGGTCCTGCTCACCCTCAAACTCTTGGTGAAGCTTCTCCAAGACTTCAGAGCTCCACTTGGACCTCCTCAACCTTTTGATGAAGCTCCAAGAAGCTCCTCCATGGGTTGAGAGCTCTATTTGGAGCTGCTCAAGCTCTTGAAGCAGCTCTGAGAGCCTCCTCCTTGGCTTCAAACCTCCAATTGGAGCCTCTCAACCTCTTGATGAACCTCTGAGAACCTCCTTCGTGGGTTCAAACCTCCACTTGGACCTCCTCAACCTTTTGATGAAGCTCCAAGAAGCTTCTCCATGAGTTGAGAGCTCCTCTTAGACTTTCTCAATCTCTTAGTGAAGCTTCTCCATGGCTTCAAACCTCCATTTGGAGCTCCTCAACCTCTTGCTGAAGCTTCTCCATTGCTCCAAAGCTTCACTTGGAGCTCCTCAATCTCTTGATGAACCTCTTAGTTCCTCCTCCATGGCTTCAAATCTCCACTTGGACCTCCTCAACCTCTTGCTGAAGCTTCTCCATTCCTCCAAAGCTCCACTTGGAGCTCCTCAACCTCTTGCTGAAGCTTCTCCATTGCTCCAAAGCTCCACTTGGAGCTCCTCATCCTCTTGCTGAAGCTTCTCCATTGCTCCAAAGCTCCACTTGGACCTCCTCAATCTCTTGCTGAAGCTTCTCCATTGCTCCAAAGCTCCACTTGGAGCTCCTCATCCTCTTGCTGAAGCTTCTCCATTGCTCCAAAGCTCCACTTGGAGCTCCTCAATCTCTTGCTGAAGCTTCTCCATTGCTCCAAAGCTCCACTTGGACCTCCTCAATCTCTTGCTGAAGCTTCTCCATTGCTCCAAAGCTCCACTTGGAGCTCCTCATCCTCTTGCTGAAGCTTCTCCATTGCTCCAAAGCTCCACTTGGAGCTCCTCAACCTTTTGATGAAGCTCCAAGAAGCTCCTCCATGGGTTGAGAGCTCTACTTGGAGCTCCTCAAGCTCTTGAAGCAGCTCTGAGAGCCTCCTCCTTGGCTTCAAACCTCCAATCAGAGCATCTCAACCTCTTGATGAACATCTGAGAACCTCCTTCATGGGTTCAAGCCTCCACTTGGACCTCTTCAACCTCTTGCTGAAGCTCCAAGAAGCTCCTCCATGGGTTGAGAGCTCCCCAACCTCCCTGGAGGTGTTCAGTGCTTCTGTGCTCCACAGCCTCCCTCAGGGCAGCCTGTGCCAGTCTCTCCCACCCTCACTCTCAACAATCTCTCTCTCCTCTCCACTCTCCCTCTCCCCTCTCCCAGCTCAAAGCCATTCTCCCTCCTCCTCTCACTCCCATTCCTTGTCTCAGGTCCCTCCCCAGCTCCCCTGCAGCCCCTTCAGGCACCAGCAGGCAGCTCAGAGCTCTCCCTGCAGCCTTCTCTTCTCCTTTACAGCCCCACATGGGGGAATAAACCTGAGCTCCCTTTGCCAGGCCTGTTGCCTGCTGCTGCACATCCTCTGCTCTCCCTTTGCTCCCTTGGCTGATCCTTTGTGCAGCTGCAGTTGCCTGTGGCCAGCAGCTGAAGGCTCAGCAGCCGCTGCAGACTCTGCCAGTGTGGAATGCAGAGAGCAGTGCAGCACTCAGGGGGTTAAACACCCTGCAGAGAGCTCAGGCAGTCCTCTGTGGCTGCCTTCCACCTGCCAACCTCTCACAGGAGTCAGTTCCTCACCTCTGGGAGCTGCGGTGGAGCTGGAGGGAAGGCAGATTCCATCTGCACCTGGTGGGGGGGGAGGTGTGGATGGAAAAGGAGGAGTGGGGGAGGTGAAGCAGAGAGGCTCAGGAGACCACAGCAGATGGCATCAGTGCAGGCTGGGACTGGGTGGTGCAGAGCAGTGAAGGGGAAAAGGACCTGGGGGTCCTGGTGGGTGGGAGGTTGAGCATGAGCCAGCAATGTGCTCTGGTGGCCAAGAAGGCCAAAGGCAGTCACAGGCTCACAGCATCCCAGGGTGTTAGGGGCTGGAAGGGACCCAAAGAGCTCATCCAGCCCAAGCCCTGCCAGAGCAGCACCATCCAATGCAGCTCAGGGCACACAGAACACATCCAGACAGGCCTGGAAAGGCTCCACACAAGGAGACTCCACAACCTCTCTGGGCAGCCTGTGCCAGGCTCTGGGAGCCTTCCAGGCAAGAAGTTGCCCTTGTGCTGAGCTGGAGCCTCCTGTGCTGCAGCTTCCATCCACTGCTGCTTGTCCTGTGCCAGGGAGCAGTGAGCAGAGCCTGTCCCCCCCTGCTGACCCCCAGCCCTCAGAGAGTTACAGACATTGATTCAATCCCCTCTCAGGCTTCTCCTCTCCAGACTGAGCAGCCCCAGGGCCCTCAGCCTCTCCTCCCCAGGCACTGCTCCAGTCCCCTCCTCATCCTCACAGCCTCCCTTGGACCCTCTCCAGCAGTTCCTGTCCCTCTGCAGCTGGGGAGCCCCAGACTGAAGGCAGTGCTCAAGATGAGGTCTCAGCAGGGCAGAGCAGAGGGGCAGGAGAACCTCCCTGGCTCTGCTGGACACACTCTGCTGAGTGCCCCCCAGGACCCCCTTGGCCTCTTGCCCCCCAGGGCACATTGCTGCCCCAGGGATGCTCTCCCCCAGCACTCCCAGCTCCCTCTCCTTGGGGCTGCTCTCCAGCAGGCACCTCCCAGCCTGGACTGCTGCAGTTTATTCTTCCTGCCCAGGTGCAGGACTCTGCACTTGGCCTTGCTGAACCTCCTTTGGCTCCTCTGTGCCCAGCTCTGTGCCCAGGGCTCTCTGGGTGGCAGATCATCTACTTCAACCCCCCCACCAGAGGCAGGGACATCTCCCAACCAGACTGGGCTGCTCAAGGCCTCATCCAACCAGAAGGGCTGTGGCTAGGAAGTCCAGAGAGGTCCTTCTGCCCCACTGCTTTGCTCTGATGAGGCTGCATCTGCAGTACTGTGTCCAGTTCTGGGCCCCTCATTTCAAGAAGGACCTCAGAGCACTGCTTGAAGAAGTCCAACACAGTGCCACAAAGATGCTGAAGGCAGTGGAACATCTTCCTTAGGAGCAGAGCCTGAGGGAGCTGGGGCTGGGAGCTGGGAGAGGAGGAGCTGAGAGGTGACCTCAGCAATGGTTCCAGAGGTGTGCAGGGCAGTGCCAGAGGCTGGAGCCAGCTCTGCTCTGCTGGGCCATGCCCAATGCCAGCACAAGGGCAGTGGTGGGAGCTGAGGCAGAGGAAGTGCCATGGGAAGAGGAGGAGGAATTTTGTCCCTGTGAGGGTGGCAGAGCCTGGCACAGGCTGCCCAGGGGGGCTGTGGAGTCTCCCTCTCTGCAGATATTCAGTCCCTGCCTGGATGTGTTCTGTGTGCTCTGCTCTGGGTGCTGCTGCTCTGGCAGGGCTTGGCCTGGCTGTGCTCTGGAGGTCCCTTCCAGCCCCTGGCACTCTGTGACTGAGACATTCTGCTGAACAAAGCATCCAGAGCAGGCAGGACCTTCCCTGGCTTCTTCCCCTCCCTTCCCTTTGCCACCCTAAGAGAGGTTTCAAAGCCAGAGGCAGCCAAGGAGCCTGTGACTAAGGAGGGTCCCAGCTCTGGCCCTCATCCCTCTGGAGCTGCAGGCAGGACCCAGCCTGCTCTGGCATCTCAGCAGGCACAGAGAGCAGCTGTGAGCAGCAGCTGATGCCCACAGCAGCTGGCAGCAGCGCCGGCAGGGAGCCGAGGGGCTGGCAGGTGGGACCCAGCCCTGCAGGCACACACTGGTGGCATTGTCCCTCCCCTGCTGCTCCTGCTAACAGCTCCTCTGCCGCAGCTGTTGTTAGCAGAGCAGGCAGCAAGAGGTGTGCAAGGAGATTGGCTTACCCCGAGGGCACTGCTGGTAGCTGTTCTGAAGGGGCAGGGAAGTCCACGCAGCTCTTCCACTCTGGAAGGGCTTGTGTGGAAAGTGGGATATGGCCAAAGGGATCCTCCTGCCCCCCTGCCCCCTGTGAAATAGGCAGTCAGAAAAGTGATGGGCTTGGAAAAGCCCTCTGGGATCATCAGCTCCAGCATCAGCCTCTGGGATCATCAGCTCCAACATCAGCCTCTGGGATCATCAGCTCCAGCATCAGCCTCTGGGATCACCAGCTCCAACATCAGCCTCTGGGATCATCAGCTCCAGCATCAGCCTCTGGGATCATCCAGTCCCACATCAGCCTCTGGGATCATCAGCTCCAACATCAGCCTCTGGGATCATCCAGTCCCACATCAGCCTCTGGGATCATCAGCTCCAGCATCAGCCTCTGGGATCACCAGCTCCAACATCAGCCTCTGGGATCATCAGCTCCAGCATCAGCCTCTGGGATCACCAGCTCCAACATCAGCCTCTGGGATCATCAGCTCCAGCATCAGCCTCTGGGATCATCAGCTCCAACATCAGCCCCTGGGATCATCAGCTCCAACATCAGCCTCTGGGATCATCAGCTCCAACATCAGCCTCTGGGATCATCCAGTCCCACATCAACCTCTGGAACCATCAGCTCCAACATCAGCCTCTGGGATCATCCAGTCCCACATCAACCTCTGGAACCATCAGCTCCAACATCAGCCTCTGGGACCATCAGCTCCAACATCAACCTCTGGGATCATCCAGTCCCACATCAACCTCTGGGATCATCAGCTCCAACATCAACCTCTGGGACCATCAGCTCCAACATCAGCCTCTGGGATCATCAGCTCCAACATCAGCCCAGCCTCACCATGGCCACCAAGCCCTGGCCCCAAGTGCCATGGCCACAGGTTTCCTGAACATCTCCTCCAGGCATGGGGACTCCATCACCTCCCTGGGCAGCCTGTGCCAAGCCCTTGCCCCTCACCCTACTGGAAGGGATTTCTGGAGGTCTCTGGCTCCAAGCAGGCTCAGCTCTCATCACTCCACTCCTTCATCCAGCCCAAGCTTCTACCCAACACCTCCATGACCACTGCACCATGGCCCAGACAGCCTCTGCTACTCATTGCTTGGGCACCTCCAGCCATGGGGACTCCACCACCACCCTGGGCAGCCTCTGCCAAGCCCTGACCACTCTTGCAGCAATGAAATTATTCCTCAGCTCCAACCTGCCCCTGCCCTGGAGCAGTTTGAGCAACAGTCACAGAATCACAGCATGGGGAGGGTTGGAAAGGACCTCAAAAGATCACCCAGTCCAAGCCCCCTGCCAGGGCAGGCTCACCCAGGGCAGGGCACACAGGACACATTCAGATGGAGCTCCAAAGCCTCCAGAGAAGGAAGCTCCACAACCTCTCTGGGCAGCCTGCTCCAGGGCCCTGCACCCTCACACCAAAGCAGTTTCTCCTCACGTTGAGGTGGAACCTGCTGGGGTCCAGTTTGTGTCCACTGCTGCTTGTTGCAGCTCCAACTGCCTGAGTTTGAGCTTCATGGAGTCAGGCTCTCCCCCAGGCTTTTCTTTGTCTTTCCTTCCCTCTTTCCTTTCCCTTTCCTTCCCTCTTCTCTTTCCTTTTCCTTCCCTCTTCTCTTTCCCTTTCCTTCCCTCTTCTCTTTTCCTTTCCTTCCCTCTTCTCTTTCCCTTTCCTTCCCTCTTTCCTTTCCCTTTCCTTCCCTCTTCTCTTTCTCTTTCCTTCCCTCTTTTCTTCCCCTTTCCTTCCCTTTTTTCTTTCCCTTTCCTTCCCTTTTTTCTTTCCCTTTCCTTCCCTCTTTCCTTTCCCTTTCCTTCCCTCTTTCCTTTCCCTTTCCTTCCCTCTTTCCTTTCCCTTTCTTTCTCTCTTTCCTGTCCCTTTCCTTCCCTCTTCTCTTTCCATTTCCTTCCCTCTTTCCTTTCCCTTTCCTTCCCTCTTTCCTTTCCCTTTCCTTCCCTCTTTCTTTTCCCTTTCCTTCCCTCTTTCCTTTCCCCACCACATCTGACATGAGCCAGAACAGCTAAGAGGGCAGTGAGCTCTGCCATCCTGCACACCACCAGCACACAGGCAGCTGTGGGGCACACCAGGGATCAGTTCTCACTTGCTGCAGACATCCATCAGGGGCCTCCCCTCCTCAGAGGTTGTCATGGAAACCTCAAATTATGTCTATAGGGGAACAAGGTGGGGGGGGGGAAAGGTTTCCTAAGGTATGGATGAAGCAGCACCATGGAAACAAGCTGGGACTGGGAGAGGAGATGGAGAGAGAGGTTTGTGTGGGAAGACACCAAGATGATCATCTACAGGTGTAAGAGAGGAGCCAGGCAAGAGGGCATTCGAGTATCTTCCTGCTGCATGGCTGGCATGGAGACCTGATAAGCCCTGTGGGGAGAGGCTGAGGGAGCTGGGGGGGTGCAGCCTGGACAGGCTGGGTGGGGAGCACAGAACCACAGGAGGCTCAGGGCAGAGCTGATTGCTGCCTGCAGCTGCCTGCAGGGAGGCTGTAGCCAGGTGGGGTTGGGCTCTGCTGCCAGGCAGCCAGGGCCAGAAGAAGGGGACACAGCCTCAAGCTGTGCCAGGGCAGGTCTAGGCTGGATGTTGTTAGGAAGTTGCTGTCAGAGAGAGTGATTGGCACTGGAATGGGCTGCCCAGGGAGGTGGTGGAGTGGCTGTGGCTGGAGGTGTTGCAGCCAAGCCTGGCTGGGGCACTTAGTGCCATGGTGTGGTTGGTTGGGCAGGGCTGGGGGCTAGGTTGGGCTGCAGGAGCTTGGAGCTCTCTGCCAACCTGCCTGGTTCTCTGCTCCTGTGATTCATTCCATTTCCAGTCTAGTCTGGGTGACTTTCTTAAGCATGAGTGGGACAGGGACAACCCAAAGCACCACAGGGCAGGAGTGCTCTGTCTGCAGGTTGGAGCTTCTCTCTTTCCCCTGGCTGCCTCATTGGACATGCAGCCTTTCCTGAGCATCACTTAGCACTTCCCAGGAGTGATTTGCTCAGCCAGGCTCACTGCCCAGCTGTATTGGGCACGCTGGGTGTGGCAGAGGCTCTCCAGAGCTGAGCCCCCTTTGTCTGGCTG
The DNA here is from genome assembly GCF_015220805.1 of Pogoniulus pusillus. Taxonomy (NCBI): domain Eukaryota; kingdom Metazoa; phylum Chordata; class Aves; order Piciformes; family Lybiidae; genus Pogoniulus; species Pogoniulus pusillus. The sequence continues at coordinate 7,992,260 of NC_087301.1, forward strand.
CTTCCTCTGAAATGATGGCAGCTGTGGGTAAATGAGGAGCTGCCAGACTGTGGATGGCTCAGAATCAGCATCACCTGGCACAACAGGGAGCCCTCACCTCCTGCAAAGGTTCAGCTCCCAGGGAGGTGGTGGAGTGGCTGTGGCTGGAGGTGTTGCAGCCAAGCCTGGCTGGGGCACTTAGTGCCATGGTCTGGTTGGTTGGGCAGGGCTGGGGGCTAGGTTGGGCTGCAGGAGCTTGGAGCTCTCTGCCAACCTGCCTGGTTCTGTGATTCTATCCTTCACTGAAAGCATCTTTGGAAGTTCACTTTTCATTCTAAACCCCAAATGTTTGATTTGTCAAGACAGGCTGAGGGAGCTGGGGGGGTGGGCAGCCTGGAGAAGAGAAGACTCTGGGGGGGGGGCTCAGAGCTGCTGCCAGTGCCTGAAGGGATCCTGCTGGAAGGCTGCAGAGAGAATTTTGCTGAGGGGGTCTGGAGAGAAGGCAAGGGGGAAGGGTTTGGAGCTGAGGCTGAGCAGGGCTAGGCTGGAGCTGAGGGAGAAGTTCTGCAGAGGGAAGGTGGTGAGAGCCTGGAGCAGGCTGCCCAGGGAGGCTGTGGCTGCCTCCTGCCTGGGTTGGATGAGACCTTGAGCAGCCAATTCTAGCTGAGAGCTGTCCCTGGGCATGGCAGAAGGATTGGAGCAGATGAGCTCTGAGGTCACTTCCCACCAGAGCCATTCTGTGAGTCTCTGCTGAGACTCCCACTGAGTCAGCAGGATGAGCTGAATGGAAGCCTTTGCACACAGAAACCACTTTCAAAGCCCATCAAATGCTCTCTCAGCAACTCCTGCCCCTGACCCAGGGCTGCTAAAGAGAGGAACAGCCCAGCAGAACGAGGAGGAAGACACTCAGGGCTGCAGCAGGGAGCACACAGATGGCACAGAGACACTCTGACCACACACATGCACTTGGGGACATTTTGGAAGCAGCACATTCGGGTTGGGACAGTCCCAGCTGTGGCTCAGAGCAGCTTCCTTGACACCAGACAAAACTCTACCCCCTTTCCCCCCCCACCACCACCCTTGAAGCACAGACCTGGCAGCATGCCCCTAGTAAAACTATTAACATGGATTGGCTCCGTTGCTGTGATTGCTTTGCTCCTCCTTCAGCACTTTGGAAGGAGCCAATGTGGAAAGGAAAGCCACAGGCAAGCCCCTGAACAAGAGCCCTGCAGGAACGGACCCATGCAGAAAACCTTCCCTGCTCCTGCCTTGCAGGAGCTGCCACCAAAGTGCCCTTTGGGTGCCTCTTGGCCACCTGGCAGAGAAACAAGTCCAAGAGTCTTAATGCTGTGTCCATCCTGGGGGATCCATGCAGCAGGCAGGCTCAGGGCTGGGTAAAAACAGCCTGCACCTAACACTGCACTTGAGAGAGGCATAGGATGGGTTGGGTTGGAAGGGACCTCAAGGATCAGTCAGTTCCAAGCCCACCCTGCCATAGGCAGAGACACCTCCCACTAGAACAGGTTGCTCAAAGCCTCATCCAGCCTGGTCCTGAGCACCTCCAGGGAGGTTGTGGAGCACAGAAGCACCCAATGGGATCTTTGATCACATTGGGTGCTTCTGTGCTCCACAACCTCCCTGGGCAACCTGTGCCAGTGTCTCACCACCCTCAACCTGTGCCAGTCTCTCCTCACCCTTCCTCCCTGTGCTCCACAACCTCCCTGGGCAGCCTGTGCCAGCCTCCCCTCAGTTTATTCCTCATCTCCACTCTCCCTCTCCCCTCTCCCAGCTCAAAGCCATTCTCCCTCCTCCCCTCACTCCCAGCCCTTGTCCCAAGTCCCTCCCCAGCTCTCCTGCAGCCCCTTCAGATATTGAAATGCAGCTCTAAGGTCTCCCTGGAGCCTTCTCCAGGCTGCACAGCCCCAACTCTCCCAGCCTGTCCCCAGAGGGGAGGTTCTCAGCCCTCCATGGCCTCCTCTGGGTGAGCTGTTTGCCATTTCCATCCTTTCCAACCCCTGTAGCAGATGAGATGCCAAATTCCCTCTCTTTTATTCTCCAAGCAGACTCCTCCCTGACCTTTCAGCAGGCAGCTAAAGGAACTCAGCAGAGCCCTGCTCAGTTGCCCCCTCACAAGCCCTGTGAGATCCAGGAATACTCTGAAGCACCTTTTACACTCTTGTGTAAATGGAAATCACCTCACAGGTTGCATTAACCATTGGGCTGGGTGGGTTTGGGGCCCTTTTGAGGTGGCAGAGCTCCCACAGCAGCAAGGGACAGGACACAGAGATCCACTGGTGAAGTTTCTCCAGCACTCCTGCCTTGCAAAGTGACCCCAACCAAGGCAGAAGCTCTAAAGGCACAGGGCAGAGAGGTGCAGAATCATCCAATGCCCTCTGCACATCTACTGAAAGGCAGAGCCCAGGACATGCCTAGGACAGAGAGAGATTGGCACTGGAATGGGCTGCCCAGGGAGGTGGTGGAGTGGCTGTGCCTGGAGGTGTTGCAGCCAAGCCTGGCTGGGGCACTTAGTGCCATGGTCTGGTTGGTTGGGCAGGGCTGGGGGCTAGGTTGGGCTGCAGGAGCTTGGAGCTCTCTGCCAACCTGCCTGGTTCTATGATTCTATGACATGCTCCTGGCTGGCAGAGCTCAGGACATGCTCCTGGCTGGCAGAGCTCAGGACATGCTGGCTCCTGGCTGGCAGAGCTGAGGACATGCTGGCTCCTGGCTGGCAGAGCTCAGGACATGCTCCCAGCTGGCAGAGCTGAGGACATGCTGGCTCCCAGCTGGCTGCTGTAAAGCCTGACCTGCACTGAGCTAAGCTCAGCACCCTTCAGGGCTATCATAGAATGGTTTAGGTTGGATGAGACCTCAAAGCTCAGCCAGTTCCAACCCCCCCTGCTATAGGCAGGGACACCTCCCACTGGAATAGGTTGCTCAAGGCCTCTTTCAACCTGGTTCTGCCCATGGCAAGGAGGGGGAGGAACTGGCAGAGCTTTAAGGTCCCTTCCAGCCCAACCCCAATCTGATTCTAAGTCAGAGATCAGCCTCAGTTGTTCCTGGCAGTCCACTCCACACTCACCCAAACTTCCAGCCCATTGTGAAGGCAGCAAGAGCTAAATGCTGCCTTGTGGGCAGGGCTCACAGGGTTTGGCCTCAAGCAATCTCATCTCAATTTCTGCTCACCCTGCAGGCTCCAAAGATGTCTCCAGAGGAGTGAAAGGCAGCAGCAAGGAGATCATCTCAGCAATAATTGCACTTGACATTTAAATTGCAGCCCAGGAGCATCTCATTTAGATCTTCACTAAGTAACAGGGGGGAGGGGGAGAGGAGGGAAAGTAAAAAAAGGTAGCAATAACATCACTAAACATCATCAGGTGGACACCAGGGCAGTGTTAGCCTCGGGGAAGGGAAGGTGCAAAGCCTGAAAGCTCTGCCTGCAGAACAGAGCAAACCCCAAGCAGATTGAAGCAGCCACTGCAGGACCCCACAGTAAGCAGCCTGTGAAAACTAAGCTGGTCCAGCTGCAGGCTGTGAGGGCATCCAGTGAGAGCTGGAGAGGCAGAGCTGGGCACAGAGGAACCAGTGCTAGGCCTGGTCAGTGTCTTTATTGGTGATGTGGAGCAGGAGATTGAGTGCAGCAGCAGTGAGTTTGCAGAGGACACCAAGCTAGGAGCAGCTGTGGAGCTGTGGGAGGGGAGCAGAGCCCTGCAGAGGGACCTGGCCAGGCTGCATGGGTGGGCAGAGGCCAAGGGGATGAGACTGAACAAGGCCAAGGGCAGGTTCTGCACTTTGGCCACAACAACCCCAAGCAGTGCTACAGGCTGGGGCCAGAGTGGCTGAGAGCAGCCAGGCAGAGAGGGCCCTGGGGGTGCTGGCAGAGAGGAGCTGCAGAGGAGGCAGCAGTGCCCAGGTGGGCAGCAGAGCCAATGGCATCCTGGGCTGGCTCAGGAGCAGTGTGGGCAGCAGGACAAGGGAGGTTCTTGTGCCCCTGTGCTCAGCACTGCTCAGGCCACCCCTGCAGTGCTGTGTCCAGCTCTGGGCTCCTCCATTGCAGAGAGATGCTGAGGTGCTGGAAGGTGTTTGGAGAAGGGCAGCAAGGCTGGGGAGGGGCCTGGAGCACAGCCCTGTGAGGAGAGGCTGAGGGAGCTGGGGGTGTGCAGCCTGCAGCAGAGGAGGCTCAGGGCAGAGCTGATTGCTGCCTGCAGCTGCCTGCAGGGAGGCTGTAGCCAGGTGGGGTTGGGCTCTGCTGCCAGGCAGCCAGGGCCAGAAGAAGGGGACACATCCTGGAGCTGTGCCAGGGCAGGTCTAGGCTGGATGTTGTTAGGAAGTTGTTGTCAGAGAGAGTGATTGGCACTGGAATGGGCTGCCCAGGGAGGTGGTGGAGTGGCTGTGGCTGGAGGTGTTGCAGCCAATCCTGGCTGGGGCACTTAGTGCCATGGTCTGGTTGGTTGGGCAGGGCTGGGGGCTAGGTTGGGCTGGAGGAGCTTGGAGCTCTCTGCCAACCTGCCTGGTTCTATGCTTCTCTGTTTCAGTGCTTCAGAGTGTGAAGCATGCAGCAAGGGGAGAAAAGTGAACCTCACCAGGATGTGGCTGCTCCTTCCAGGCACCACACAGGTGAAGCTGAGGGTGGAAAGGTGCCTGAGGGCTGTGGGTTGAGACACAACCAAGCATTAAGGCTGTCCTGTGAGTTTTGCCTCCAGATCCTGTTTTGTGACTTGCAGCTTGGTGATCAGAGCCAGATCCTCCTGTAACCACTTCCCAGCACCAAGGGTGGAAGTGAGCATGCAAGGGAGGCATCTTCCCATGCCTCTTCTTAGGGCTGGACCTGTCATATCCCTGCAGATCATCACAGCAAGGAACCACACAGGCATCATGGACAAGCTGCTGCCCCAAGGAGGACAGTGAGGGGCTGGAGCAGGTCCAGAGAAGGGCAACAAGGCTGGGGCAGGGTCTGGAGAAGAGGGCTGGGAAGGAGCAGCTGAGGGAGCTGGGGGTGCTGAGCCTGGAGAAGAGGAGGCTGAGAGGAGACCTCATTGCTCTCTGCAGCTCCCTGCAAGGAGGCTGCAGTCAGGTGGGGGTTGGGCTCTGCTCCCTGGTGTCTCCCTAGAAGGAGAGGACTTGGCCTGAAGTTGTGCCAGGGCAGGGTTAGGTTGGAGATGAGGAACAATTTCTTTGCTGCCAGAGTGGTCAGGGCTTGGCACAGGCTGCCCAGAGAGGTGATGAAGAGGAGGCTGAGAGGAGACCTCATTGCCCTCTGCAGCTCCCTGCAAGCAGAGCATCATCACAGCAAGCAGTCACACAGGCAGCATGGACAAGCTGCTGCTTTTCTCCTCCTGCTGACCACCTCTCCAAGTGTCCTCTTTGCACAGGACCAGCTCTTGCTCAGGTGGCCAAGGGCATCCTGGCTTGCACAAGGAGCACTGTGGCCAATGGGTCTAGGATGTGATTTCCAACTCTGCTTGGCACTGCTGAGGCTGCAGCTTGAATCCTGGGGTCAGGTTTGGGCTCCTCACTTCGAGCAGGACACTGAAGGGCTGGAGCAGGTGCAGAGAAGAGTAACAAAGGTGGGGAAGGGTCTGGAGAAGAGAGCTGGGGAGGAGCAGCTGAGGGAGCTGGGGGTGTGCAGCCTGGAGCAGAGGAGGCTGAGAGGAGACCTCATTGCTCTCTGCAGCTCCCTGCAAGGAGGCTGCAATCAGGTGGGGGTTGGGCTCTTGTCACAAGTGACATGAGCAGAGAACTGGCCTGAAGATGTGCCAGGGGAGGCTTAGGTTGGAGAGGAGGAACAACTTCTTCCCATCGAGGGTGGCAGCACTGGCAGAAGCTGCCCAGATTGGCTTTGCTGACGCAGATGAGGTTGGAAGGCTGAGGAAAGGTTTGCTTGGCCTGAGAAGGAGGCCAGCTGAAGGGACAGGAGAGGAGATGAAGCAGAGGAGGGGAACAGGCAGCAGCCAGGCAAGGAGCAGGTGACAAAAATAGCCTTGGCCACTTTCTCATCCTGTTTGCCACAGACACATTACCGAAGCCTCCCAGCGCTGGGGAACGAAGCCTGCAGGGGCTTGGCCTCCCTGCCTGCTGTATCCTATTGCCTATTCCCTTTGAGCTGCAGCCAGCAGCAGCAGCTTTGAGAGCATCCTGGGACTGAAGCCTGCCTCTCTGCTTGCTGCACTGATTGGGCAGAGAGCTACTTTGAACACCACAGAGCCCCTGCACATCTCCCACACCAGCTCCAGGGCCAGCTCTGCCTGCAGCAGCACACACCAGGGTGCCTGCAGCTCTCCCAGGCACTGCTCCAGGGCCACAGTTCCTGCAGCACTTTGCTGTCTGCAGGCCAGACACTGCAGGTTGCATCCCAAAGGGTTACCTGGATGCAGCTTTCCCTGCCTCACACCATGCAAAGTGTTCTGCAGACAATCAGAGGATTGTCCTGAAGAGATCCACAGACTGCAGTGGCTGGGAAGGGACCCTCAAAGGTCACAGTATCATCAGGGTTGGAAGAGACCTCACAGCTCATCAAGTCCAACCCTTCAGCACAGAGCTCAAGGCCAGACCATGGCACCAAGTGCCACGTCCAGTCCTGCCTTGAACAGCTCCAGGGACGGCGACTCCACCACCTCCCCAGGCAGCCCATTCCAGTGTCCAATGACTCTCTCAGGGAAGAACTTTCTCCTCACCTCCAGCCTAAATCTCCCCTGGCACAGCCTGAGGCTGTGTCCTCTTGTTCTGGTGCTGGCCACCTGAGAGAAGAGAGCAACCTCCTCCTGGCCACAACCTCCCCTCAGGTAGTTGCAGACAGCAATGAGGTCTGCCCTGAGCCTCCTCCAGGCTAACCAATCCCAGCTCCCTCAGCCTCTCCTCGTAGGGCTGTGCTCAAGGCCTCTCCCCAGCCTCGTTGCCCTTCTCTGGACACGCTCAAGCATCTCAATGTCCTCCTAAACTGGGGGGCCCAGAACTGAACACAGTACTCAAGGCGTGGTCTAAGCAGTGCAGAGTCCAGGGGCAGAATGACCTCCCTGCTCCTGCTGGCCACACCATTGCTGATGCAGGCCAGGATGCCACTGGCTCTCTTGGCCACCTGGGCACACTGCTGGCTCATGTTCAGGTGGGTACCAATCAGTACCCCCAGATCCCTCTCTGTCTGGCTGCTCTCAGCCACTCCCACCCCAGCCTGTATCTCTGCATGGGGTTGCTGTGGCCAAAGTGCAGCACCCTGCACTTGGAGCTATTGAACCCCATCCCATTGGACTCTGCCCATCTGTGCAGGCAGTCAAGGTCCTGCTGCAGAGCCCTTCTGCCCTCCAACCCAGCCACATCTGCCCCCAGCTTGGTGTCATCTGCACACTTGCTGATGACTGACTCCATGCCCTCATCCAGATCATCTATGAAGCTGTTAAAGAGGATGGGGCCCAGCACTGATCCCTGAGGGACACCACTAGTGACAGCTGCCAGCTGGATGTGGCACCATTCACCACCACTCTCTGGGCTCAGCCCTCCAGCCAGTTCCTAACCCAGCACAGAGTGTTGCCATCCAAGCCATGGGCTGACAGCTTAGCCAGCAGTGTGCTGTGGGGGACAGTGTCAAAGGCTTTGCTGAAGTCCAGACAGAGCACATCCACAGGCCTCCCCACAGCCACCAAGCAGTCACCTGATCATAGAAGGAGATCAGGTTGGAGAGGCAGGATCTGCCCTTCCTAAACCCATGCTGGCTGGAGCTGAGCCCTTTGCCATCCCTCAGGTGTGCTCTTATCACCCCCAAGCTAACCTGCTCCATCAGTTTCCCTGGCACTGAGGTCAGGCTGACAGGTCTGTAGTTCCCAGGTTCCTCCATCCCACCCTTCTTGTGGATGGGGACCACGTTGGCAGTTTCCAGCCTCCTGGGACCTCTCTGGTGAGCCAGGAGTGCTGGTCATCTTGTCCAACCCCCCTGCAGCCAGCAGGGACATCTCCAACTGCCCAGGACCACAGCAGGTCTGATGCTGAATGTCTCCAGGGATGGGCCCTGGGCAGCCTGCTCCAGTTCCACCCTCATTGTGCAGAGCTTCCTCCTGAGGTCCAGCCCAAATCTCCCCTGCTCCACTTCCAAACCAGTGTCCCTCCTATCTCCACAGGCCCTCCCCAGCTCTCCTGCATCCTCTCCAGGTACTGGAAGGCTGCTCTGAGGTTTCCCTGGAGCCTTCTCTTCCCCAGGCTGAGCAGCCCCAGCTCTCCCAGCCTGTCCTTGCAGGAGAGGTTCTCCAGCCCTCTGACCATCTTTGTGGCCCACCCTGGGGACCTGCTCCAGCAGCTCCATGTCCTGCCTGTCTTTAGGACTGCAGAGCTCATGTCCAACCTAAATCTGCCCTGCTCCAGCTTCAAGCCATTGTGCCCACAGGCCCTTCTGAAGAGCTCCTCCCCAGCCTTCCTGTAGCCCCCTTCAGATACTGAAATGCAGCTCTAAGATCTGCCTGGAGCCACATCCACAGCCTCCCTGGGCAACCTGTGCCAGTGTGACCTCATCCTCCCCTCTCTGTGCTCCACAGCCTCCCTGGGCAACCTGTGCCAGTGTCTCCTCATCCTCCCTCCCTGAGCTCCACAGCCTCCCTGGGCAACCTGTGCCAGTGTCTCCTCATCCTCCCTCCCTGTGCTCCACAGCCTCCCTGGGCAACCTGTGCCAGTGTCTCCTCATCCTCCCTCTCTGTGCTCCACAACCTCCCTGGGCAACCTGTGCCAGTGTCTCACCACCCTCAACCTGTGCCAGTGTCTCCTCACCCTCCCCCCCTGTGCTCCACAACCTCCCTGGCCAACCTGTGCCAGCCTCTCCTCACCCTCACTGTCTGTGACAAGGTCTGGCACTGCTGCAGCCAGCAGCTCTGCCAGCTGGGCATGGTGACTGCAAACACCTCAGTTAAATGGAGATATGAGAGAAGGCTGCAGGAATCCCAAACTGCCTCAGCACCACAGGCTCAGCACCACCACACTCAGCTTTTGCCTTCCTTTCCTTACCCAATCTGTGCTCTGTCCTCCCAAAGATGCCACCCAGCAGCACAAACAGCCCTGGGGGGCTGAGCCACTTGGTGAGGTTTGGCATCAGACTGGCAAGGCACAAAGGAAGATTCAAAGCTCGATGGAATGGGTTGGGTTGGAAGGGACCTTAAAGCTCCAACCCCACTGCCATGGGACAGGGACACCTCCCACAGGTTGCTCAAGGTCACATCCAACCTGGCACTGAACACCTCCAGGGAGGTCGTGGAGCACAGAAGCACAGAATGGGATCTTTGATCCCATTCTGTGCTTCTGTGCTCCACGACCTCCCTGGGCAACCTGTGCCAGGCTCTCCCCACTCTCCCCCTCAACAATCTCTTCCTCCTCCCCACTCTCCCTCTCCCCTCTCCCAGCTCAAAGCCATTCTGCCTCCTCCTGGCACTCCCAGCCCTTGTCCAAAGTCCCTCCCCAGCTCTCCTGCAGCCCCTTCAGGCACTGCAAGGCTGCTCTGAGGTCTGCCTGGAGCCTTCTCTTCTCCAGGCTGAGCAGCCCCAACTCTCCCAACCTGGCCCCACAGGGGAGGCTCTGCAGCCCTCTGAGCATCTTCATGGCCTCCTCTGGTCTCTCTCCAACATTTCCAGGTCGTGCTGGGGGTCCCACATGCTTTGAGATCCCTTCACAGAGCCTCTTCTTTGCCCTCTGCCCTGCCTGATGCTGTGTGCAGAGTCTAGAGGGAGCCTCCATTTCACAAGGGCCTTTGTTTGAACTGCCTGGGGGGTGGCATTGGACAAGATGACCTTAGAGAGTCCCTTCCAACCTGCTGCAGCTGTGAACCTGTGACCCTGCAGCAGTTAGCTGTGCTGTGATAGCCTCTGGCAGCCTGAACCCCAGGTCACCTTTGGGTGTCTCACATGTAGACAGCAGCAGGTCAAGGAATCAGCTGCTCCAGAGGACACCAAAGCTCATCCAGCCCAAGCCCTTGCAGTCAGCAGGGACATCCCCAACTAGATCAGGTTGCCCAGAGCCCTGTCCAGCCTCACCTTGAGTATCTCCAGGGTTGGTGACCCAAACACCTCCCTGGGTAGGAGCTGTGCTGTGGTAGCCTCTGGCAACCTGAATCCCAGGTCACATTTGGGTGCCTCACATGTAGACAGCAGCAGGTCGAGGACCCCAGATCCTTATTGTGTTGGGTGCCTGAGAAGTGGGGGCAGTGCTGCAGGTGAGGTCTGAGCAGAGCAGAGGGGCAGAATCCCCTCCCCCCCCTGCTGCTCCCACCTCTCCTGGGGCATCTCCTTCCCCCACAGCCCCACACGTGCTCTGTTCCATGATCTTTGCAGCTCACTGCACAGCTCAGCCTGTCAGATCAGGTAAACTCTTCCTTCTGGATGCCTTCCTGCCCTGCTTAAGGGGGCAGCAAGGTCCTAGAGCTCGGGGGTCTGTGCCCTTTCTGCTGTGCCATGTGTCACAGCAATGAGTGTCACAGCACAGGCAGAGCCAGCAGCTTGTTCATCTCCATTAGCTTCTCTTGGGAGACATCAGGGGCAAGGATGCAGCAGCAGCAGCTCCAAAGAGCTTGGCAGCTTGGCCAATCTTTCTTCTGTGTAGCAGGCACAGGACATGAACAGCTCTGAGTGGTGCATTGGTCTCAGAGGGGAGATGTGGTGGGGAAAGCAGCAGAGAAACATGGAGGAGAAAGGATGGGAAGAGATCTCCAGAGAGCATTGAGTCTGAAATAGAAGGCAGCCCTTAAGAATGGGGATCAAGGGGGCAGAGATGGGGATCAAAGGGGCAGAGATCATAGAATCAGGCAGGTTGGCAGAGAGCTCCAAGCTCCTCCACCCAGCCCTGCCCAACCAACCAGACCATGGCACTCAGTGCCCCAGCCAGGCTTGGCTGCAACACCTCCAGCCACAGCCACTCCACCACCTCCCTGGGCAGCCCATTCCAGTGCCAATCACTCTCTGCCAACAACTTCCTAACAACATCCAGCCTTGACCTCCCTGGGGCACCTTCAATGTCCTAACTCCCCATCCATGGGCAAGGACACCTTCCACTAGACCAGGTTGTCCTAACCTGGCTCTGAACACCTCCAGGGAAGGTTCCAGACATTCAAGAGCCCTGTTTGAGTCGATTTCCATGCACACAGACCTCCAGCTCTGCAAAGCCTGAGCAGGCTGCTACCAACATGTTGCAATACCTTGAGTGACAACTCAAATGAGGAGGCTCTGCCGACCTGCTGTGCTCAGCAGCCTGCTAACTCATTTAGCATTGCTATTTCCAAGGCACTCACTTCAGTGTGCTTAGGTGGGAGTGCAGGCTGGCAGAGCTGCAAGCTCTTTTTTAACACCACACACACAAAATGAATCAGAGGAAACCCCTCACACACCCACACACTGTGTGGAGAGCTCTGAAACCAGAGGGCAAAGCTTGGGCTGAAAGCTGGAGCAACATCTGCAGGAGTGGTTGCAGTCTGTAGGAGCTCTCCCAAACGCTGGCATGAAGCACACAGAATGGTCTGGTGTTGGAAGGGACCTCCAGAGGTCACCCAAAATGAATTAGGGGAAACTTCCTTCACACACACTGAGTGGAGAGCTCTGAAACCAGAGGGCAAAGCTTGGGCTGAATGCTGGAGCAACATCTGCAGGAGTGGTTGCAGTCTGTAGGAGCTCTCCCAAACACTGGCATGAAGCACACAGAATGCTCTGGGCTGGAAGGGACCTCCAGAGCTCATCCAAAATGAATTAGGGGAAACCTCCTTCACACACACTGAGTGGAGAGCTCTGAAATCAGGAGGCAAAGCTTGGGCTGAAAGCTGGAGCAACATCTGCATGAGTGGTTTGCAGTCTCTAAGAGCAACCCCAAACGCTGGCATGAAGCACACAGAATGCTCTGGGCTGGAAGGGACCTCCAGAGGTCACCCAAAATGAATTAGGGGAAACCTCTCTCACACAGAGAGAGTGGAGAGCTCTGAGGTCAAAGGGCAAAGCTTGGGCTGAAAGCTGGAGCAACATCTGCATGGAGCTCTCCCAAACACTGGTATGAAGCACACAGAATGGTCTGGGCTGGAAGGGACCTCCAGAGGTCACCCAAAACGAATTAGAGGAAACTTCCTTCACACACACAGAGTGGGGAGCTCTGAAACCAGAGGGCAAAGCTTGGGCTGAAAGCTGGAGCAACATCTGCAGGAGTGGTTGCAGTCTTTAAGAGCAACCCCAAATGCTGGCATGAAGCACACAGAATGCTCTGGGCTGGAAGGGACCTCCAGAGCTCATCCAGTCCAACCTCCTCTGCAGCCAGCAAGGACATCCCCAGCTAGATCAGGCTGCCCAGAGCCCTGTTCAGCCTCACCTTAAATACCTCCAGGGATGGGTCCCCAACCACCTCCCTGGGCAGCCTGTTGCAGTGTTCCACTGCCCTCCTGGTGCAAAACTCGCTCCTAACTCCCGCTTGGACCTCTCGGTCCTGGCTGTGCCTTTCTGCTCTTAATGCCTTGGCTTGGGACCCTGAGCCTCTCATCAAGCCAAGCTCGAAGACACTTCAGTCTTGGGAAATGAGCCAAGAGCCCCCCAGGCTGGGCTCCCCCCACCCCCCCCCCCAGGCAAGCCAATCTTTCCCATCACAGCCTTGGCCACGGTCCATGTTAACAGCTTTACTGCCCCCTGGCACTAACTTGGGCGCTTCCAACAGCAGGCACTGCCCAAGAGAGCAAAGTCCCCACAGACCTGCGCTTCTGAGTGTCTGCTAAGAGCCCAGCACCGCCAGGAGCCTGCCTGGCTGCCCCCCGGTGCCCCCCGGTGCCCCCCAGCCCCGCGGGCACGGCAGCGCCGCCGCCTTCCTTACCTGCCTTCAGGCGGCAGCTGGCAGCCTGCGAGGGGCAGAGCCCATTGCGGAGCGCAGGGATGCGGGGCTGGAGGGGAGGACGCTCCGCTGGCAGCAGGCGCGGAGCCGCGGGCTCAGCCTGGCAGCTGGCACCGGCAGCGGAGCCGCGGGCTCAGCCTGGCAGCTGGCACCGGCAGCAGAGCCGCGGGCTCAGCCTGGCAGCTGGCACCGGCAGCAGAGCTGCTCCGCTCCGCTCCTGCCGCGGCTCATCCCCGCGGCTGGCTGCGCGGCAGCTGCGCGGCTCCTTAAGCCCCTTCTGGCTGCCAGGCGGCGGCAGCAGCTCCTGTCCCTTCCGAAGGCATCTTCCTCTCCCTGTGCTTTCCCATCCGTCCTCTCGGAGCTCTCTTGCCCCCGTCCGGGGGGATTTGGCCACGGCGGCTGCGAGAGAGAGACTTAAAGGAGGGACAAGAGGCTGCCAAAGCAAGAAACCCCCCCAAAGAGAGCTGCAGCCGGGGGGAGGTACAAACAAAGCTCATTATCAGCAGCACAAGAGGCTGCCCGCACTGCCTGAGTCCCCCACGGACACGGAACGGCGCTGGAGGTGGAAGGAAAGAGTTTGGAATCTCACGGAGGAGCTGGCTGAGTATCTACACTTGCTCCACTGCGAGGGGGGGCAGAGAGTTTGCGTTTCTGCATCTGGCCCTGCCACCCACAGCAAACAACGCCTGAAGCATTGCTTTGCTCCCAGAATCAGAGGGGTGAGGGCAGCAGGAGGAGGTGTAGTGGCCAGAAATGGCAGAGGAGGCACCGAGCTGGAGCTGGTGGATGCTAACCAGGTTTGCTCCAGCACCAAACCACCCTGAGCAGGGCACACAAACGAGCTCACAGCTCTCAGCTGCTCCTCTTCTCCCCATGGGGGTCACTTTGGGCTTGGCTTGGTTCAGTGAGCACAGAGCAAATTCCCTTCCTGGAAAAATGCCAGGGCAGGGTTAGGTTGGAGCTGAGGAACAACTTCCTTGCTGCAAGAGAGGTCAGGGCTTGGCAGAGGCTGCCCAGGGAGGTGGTGGAGTCCCCATGGCTGCAGGTGTGCAAGCAAGCTGTGGCCATGGCAGTTTGTGGCATGGTTTGGTGGCCATGCTGGGGTTGGGTTGATGTTGGCCTGGATGACCTCAGAGCTCTTGGTGTGAATGAGGGTTTGGTGTCTAAATCCCTAGGGAGGCACTTCCCAAGGAAGGGAATTTGCTCTGAGCTCACTGAACCAAGCCAAGCTGCAAGCCCCAAGTGACCCCCATGGGGAGAAGAGCAGCAGCTGAGAGCTGTGAGCTTGTTTGTGTGCCCTGCTCAGGGGGGTGTAGTGCTGGAGCAAACCTGGTTAGCATCCACCAGCTCCAGCTCAGTGCCTCCTCAATCACTTTTGGCCAGTGCATCTCATCCTGCTGCCCTTCCAGATGCCCACTCCTTCATGCATCACCTGATGGCTCAGGAAAGCAAAGCATCCTTCCCAGATCTGCCAACCTGCAGCTCAGGAACCTCCTCAAGATGACAAAGTTGCTCAGGGATTTCCACAGGAGGCAGGACAGTGACTCTGAAAGGTGAATCCATGCAGCAGCAGCACCAAGCTCCACTGCCTCCTGTGCTTCCAGCTCTGCTGCAGCTGGGCAGCAGCTTTTCACCTGCTTCAGGTCTGAACTTGTTCCCTTGGGAAAAGAAACCTGAAAACAAATGGTGTCCCTAGAGCCAGCTCAATCAGTTCACCTCCCACAGGCTCTAATCTCCCTTCTGCAAGCAGGGAATCAACACAAAGCCAACCCAGAGCTTCTCAGAACAGAATTTGACCTCAGAGGCTGCTGTGGCTATTGATAAGCTGCAGGAGAAAAGCAGTTTTCCAAGCAAGGAACCAAACCTTTGGAGCAGCCCTCCCAGAGGTGGGATTAAGTTGGAACTGCACAGCAGGATCCTGTTTACTGCCTCCAAGCACAAAGGTTTTCTGCTAGCTCGAAGGTAAAACCCTTTTTGTCCAGCATAGACTCAGAGGATGCATCAGGTTGGAAGGGACCCTCAAAAGGTCATCTTGTCCAAGCCCCCTGCAGTCAGCAGGGACATCTCCAGCTGGGTCAGGCTGGCCAGGGCTGCATTAATATCATCCATGAGATTCAACACCAGCAGGGACTGTCCTGGAAGGCAAACAGGTTTATTAGCTGTGTGCCCTGCCTCACCCTTCTGCTGCTGGGGGAAGCAAGGGCAGGAGGAAAACAAAGGCTTGGGCCATTATGTCCCCTCCTGAAGTGATAAACAGGGACCCACAGGTCACAGGCTCCCAGGATCCCAGGATGTCAGGGGTTGGGAGGGACCCAAGGAGCTCATCCAGTCCAAGCCCTGCCAGAGCAGCACCATCCAATGCAGCTCAGGGCACACAGAACACATCCAGACAGGCCTGGAAAGGCTCCACACAAGGAGACTCCACAACCTCTCTGGGCAGCCTGTGCCAGGCTCTGGGAGCCTTCCAGGCAAGAAGTTGCCCTTGTGCTGAGCTGGAGCCTCCTGTGCTGCAGCTTCCATCCACTGCTGCTTGTCCTGTGCCAGGGAGCAGTGAGCAGAGCCTGTCCCCCCCTGCTGACCCCCAGCCCTCAGAGAGTCACAGACATTGATTCAATCCCCTCTCAGCCTTCTCTTCCCCAGACTGAGCAGCCCCAGGGCCCTCAGCCTCTCCTCCCCAGGCACTACTCCAGTCCCCTCCTCATCCTCACAGCCTCCCTTGGACCCTCTCCAGCAGTTCCTGTCCCTCTGCAGCTGGGGAGCCCCAGACTGAAAGCAGTGCTCAAGATGAGGTCTCAGCAGGGCAGAGCAGAGGGGCAGGAGAAGCTCCCTGGCTCTGCTGGACACACTCTGCTGAGTGCCCCCCAGGACCCCATTGGTCTCTTGCCCCCCAGGGCACATTGCTGCCCCATGGGTAACTTGTTAGCCCCCAGCACCCCCAGGGCACTCTCCTTGGGGCTGCTTTCCCAGGTGTTTAAGTACTTGTTGGTGTCTTGCCCAGGTGAGGGTGAGCAAGCCCTGGGGTGACCTCAAATGGTGAGTTTGGCAAATGCCATCTGATTGGTGAACCTCTGTGGCCAAAGAATCACAGAGCCAAGCAGGTTGGAAGAGAGCTCCAAGCTCCTGCAGCCCAACCTAGCCCCCAGCCCTGCCCAACCAACCAGACCATGGCACTAAGTGCCCCAGCCAGGCTTGGCTGCAACACCTCCAGGGATGGGGACTCCACCACCTCCCTGGGCAGCCCATTGCAGTAGCACACAGAGATGAAGCTCTCTGTGCTTTGGGTGTGTGATGCATTTATCTTGTACTTATCTGACATGTTTGTCTTCAGTTAAGTTCTCCTTCCCCTCTACTCTACCCTGCTGAGGCCACATCTGGAGTCCTGGATGCAATCCTGGGCTCCCCAGTTCAGGGATGGGGACTCCACCACCTCCCTGGGCAGCCCATTCCAGTGCCAATCACTCTCTCTGTGCAGAACCTCCTCCTAACATCACTGCATCAGGTTGCACAGAGCCACATCCAGCCTGGCTTTAAACCCCTCCAGGGGTGAGGTGAGCAGAGCTGTGCTCAGCTTCTTGCCTCACTGCCCTGCCCCTGCCAGCCCCCAGCACAAGTCCCTGCCCAGCTTCAAGCTGTGGCCTCAGCAGTGCCCACGCCAGGGGCACACCAGCACTGCCCTGCTGCTGCTGCCCACAGCACAGCTGAGCCAAGACAGGCTGCTGCTGCCCTGCTTGGCCCTCTGGGCACAGCCTGCCTCAGCTTCAGCTGCTCCCAACCAGCACCCCCAGGGCACAGAATGGTCAGGGCTGGAAGGGACCACAAGGATCAGCAGCTCCAGCCCCCTGCACGGGCAGGGACACCTCACACCACAGCTGCTTGCTCAGAGCCACATCCAGCCTGGCCTGAAACACCTCCAGGGGTGAGGCTTCCACCACCTCCCTGAGCAGCCTGTGCCAGGCTCTCACCACCCTCATGCTGAAGAACTTCTTCCTAACATCCAGTCTGACTCTCCCCACTTGTGGCTTTGCTCCATCCCCCCCAGTCCTGTCACTGCCTGGCAGCCTCAAAAGTCCCTCCCCAGCTTTCCTGTAGCCACTGCAACCTGCTCTGAGCCACTGCAGCCTGCACTGAGCCACTGCAACCTGCTCTGAGCCACTGCAGCCTGCTCTGAGCCATTGTAGCCTGCACTGAGCCACTGCAGCCTACTCTGAGCCATTGTAGCCTGCTCTGAGCCATTGTAGCCTGCTCTGAGCCACTGTAGCCTGCTCTGAGCCACTGCAGCCTACTCTGAGCCACTGTAGCCTGCTCTGAGCCACTGCAGCCTGCTCTGAGCCACTGCAGCCTGCTCTGAGCCACTGCAGCCTGCTCTGAGCCATTGCAGCCTGCTCTGAGCCACTGCAACCTGCTCTGAGCCACTGCAACCTGCTCTGAGCCACTACAGCCTGCTCTGAGCCACTGCAGCCTGCTCTGAGCTGCTTCCTGCAGGCTGTGCCCAGGGAAAACACCACCAAACTCCCCCCCCAGCAGCACAGGTAAGTAACTGGGAAAAGAAACCCAACCCAACCAAGAGGCAGACAGAAAAGCATCATCTCAGAACTACAGAGGCAGCCTCACAGCAGGGCTGGCAGAACAGACCTGGCAGCAGAGAATGGGGTAGCTTTGAGCTGCCTTTGCCCAGGAAATAAAGCCATTATCTGTGCCAGGCAGGCTGCAAAGTGACTCTGTGCTGGGCAGACCCCTCCCAGAGCTGCTCAGCAGCACAACTCCTCAGCTATCAGCTCCTGCTGCAGCCCACAGCACTTCAACAGGGAGAAGCAACCCAGATAGGAAAGCAATCCAGTCCTTGACAGGCTGCCAGGGCTCTGCTTGGAGTGATTTGGGTGGGAGGCTCCCCCCACTTGCAGCCTCTGACACCATTCCTGAGCTCTGGGAAGCCTGGGATCACATTTTGAGGTTAGATATGGTTGGTTCCACTCCCACAGGCAGCCTCAGCTCCAAGTGAGCACACCAAATACCTTCCACCAACAGCAACATGCCTCCAGAAAGGGCCTCTCTGTCCTCCTTACTTTGAGGGGAGACCTTAAAGCAGCCCTCCAGAACCTGAGGGGGACTACAAGAAAGCCAGGAAGGGACTTTTTAGAGGTGCTGGTACAGTGATAGGGTGAGGGAGAAAGGATGGAAGCTTGAGGAGGAGAGATTGAGAGTGGGGAGGAGGAGGAAATTGTTGGCAGGGAGGGTTGGGAGAGGCTGGCACAGGTTGGCCAGAGAGGTTGTGGAGCACAGGGAGGGTGGGGAGAGGCTGGCACAGGTTGGCCAGGGAGGTTGTGGAGCACAGGGAGGGTGGGGAGAGGCTGGCACAGGTTGGCCAGGGAGGTTGTGGAGCACAGGGAGGGTGGGGATAGGCTGGCACAAGTTGGCCAGGGAGGTTGTGGAGCACAGGGAGAGTGGGGAGAGGCTGGCACAGGTTGCCCAGGGAGGCTGTGGAGCACAGGCAGTGTGAGTAGACACTGGCACAGTTCCTCTCCTATCACCTGAGACCAGAGAGCAGAGCCCAGCCCCCATCCTCACTGCAGCCTCCTTACAGGGAGCTGTGGAGAGCAATGAGGTCTCCTCTCAGCCTCCTCTTCTCCAGGCTGAGATGGAGGACTGGAATGAATGAATGAATGAATGAATGAATGAATGAATGAATGAATGAATGACTGACTGAAGGAGCTCTTGGTGTCAATGAGGGTTTGGTGTCTAAATCCCTAGGGAGGCACTCCCCAAGGAAGGGAATTTGCTCTGAGCTCACTGAACCAAGCCAAGCTGCAAGCCCAAAGTGACCCCCATGGGGAGAAGAGCAGCAGCTGAGAGCTGATGGAGAGGAATTGGCCTGGAACTGTGCCAGGGCAGGGTTAGGTTGGAGCTGAGGAACAATTTCCTTGCTGCCAGAGTGGTCAGGGACTGGCAGAGGCTGCCCAGGGAGGTGATGGAGTCCCCATGGCTGCAGGTGTGCAAGCAAGCTGTGGCCATGGCAGTTTGTGGCATGGTTTGGTGGCCATGCTGGGGTTGATGTTGGCCTGGATGACCTCAGAGCTCTTGGTGTCAATGAGGGTTTGGTGTCTAAATCCCTAAGGAGGCACTTCCCAAGGAAGGGAATTTGCTCTGAGCTCACTGAACCAAGCCAAGCTGCAAGCCCCAAGTGACCCCCATGGGGAGAAGAGCAGCAGCTGAGAGCTGTGAGCTTGTTTGTGTGCCCTGCTCAGGGGGGTGTAGTGCTGGAGCAAACCTGGTTAGCATCCACCAGCTCCCACAGCCCAGCTGCTAAGCTCAGGAGCTCTGCCCACTTGGCCCAGACTCCAAGCCACGATTAGAAACCACTCTCAAAGGGCAGAATGCAGCCACACAAGAGCCATGGCACCTCCAGCAGCCTCCTCTGCCCTCCCAGGGGTCACTGCCACCGAGGACCTGCCCAGCATTAATGCTGGGAGAGGAGAGGAGAGGAGAGGAGAGGGAGGGGAGAGGGAGGGGAGAGGGAGGGGAGAGGGAGAGGAGAGGGAGAGGAGAGGAGAGGAGAGGAGAGGAGAGGAGAGGAGAGGAGAGGAGAGGAGAGGAGAGGAGAGGAGAGGAGAGGAGAGGGAGGGGAGAGGGAAGGGAGAGGGAGGAGGGAAAGGGGAGAAGGAGGGGAGAAGGAAGGGAGAGGGAGGGGAGAGGGAGGGGAGAGGGAGAAGGGGAGAGGGAGGAAGAGGGAGGGGAGAGGGAGGGGAGAGGGAGGGGAGAGGAGAGGAGAGGAGAGGAGAGGAGAGGAGAGGAGAGGAGAGGAGAGGAGAGGAGAGGAGAGGAGAGGAGAGGAGAGGAGAGGAGAGGAGAGGAGAGGAGAGGAGAGGAGAGGAGAGGAGAGGAGAGGAGAGGAGAGGAGAGGAGAGGAGAGGAGAGGAGAGGAGAGGAGAGGAGAGGAGAGGAGAGGAGAGGAGAGGAGAGGAGAGGAGAGGCAGGCAGCAGCAGCAGGCAATAAGCAGCAGAGACAGAGGAGCTGAGGAGCAGAGCTGTGGCCTGGAGGCTTCTGTCAAGGACGGGGGTGTTGAATAATGAATGCAGGATGGATAGGGCTGTGCAGAGCCGGGGCAGGCCCTCAGGGACACAGGCTGGGCTCCAGCCTGCTTTATTGGAGTCATTTAGCACATCCCCAGCGTCTGCTCCTGACCAAACCCCCTCCACACCAGCAGATGCATTGGCTTAATTTAGCTCTTCCACTTCCCCTCCTTCCCAGCACTTGCACACACCAAACCTTCCTCCAGAGCTGTAAAGTGGGGAAGGGAACAACAAAGAGAGGGGAAAAACGCCCAGACTGGCAAGGGCACCCTCCCTGCTGAGAGGAAAACAGTTCCCCTGCCAACTGATCCAGTGAGAAACCTTCCAGCGTGATACCAGCACAGGAGCTGCCCTGGGCATGGGCAGAGAGCTTCAAAGCTCAACCTCCTCCACTCTGTCTGCAACAGAAGTCACTACCAGGGAAACCCAACCCTTCCCCAGCCTGCCCCTGGGAGCACAGAGCACTGCTGGCTGGCACTGGTGTGCACAGGGATGCCAACCCCCACCCTGAGCCACCAGGGCAAGCTCACTCTGCCTCCAGGGAGTGCAGGCAGCAAGAGTGCAGTGGCCTCTGCTCAGCACTGCTGAGGAGGCAGCTTGGAGAGTGTCCAGCTTGGGGCTCCTCCCTCCCAGAGGGACACTGAGGGCTGGAGTAGGTCCAGAGCAGGGCAACGAAGGTGGGGAAGGGTCTGGAGAAGAGGGCTGGGGAGGAGCAGCTGAGGGAGCCTGGAGAAGAGGAGGATGAGAGGAGACCTCATTGCTGTCTGCAGCTCCCTGAGAGGAGGCTGCAGCCAGGTGGGGGTTGAGCTCTGCTGCCTAGGATCAGGGGATAGGAGAGGAACTGGCCTGGAATTGTGCCAGGGCAGGGTTAGGTTGGAGAGGAGGAACAATTCCCTTGCTGCCAGAGTGGTCAGGGCTTGGCACAGGCTGCCCAGGGAGGTGCTGGAGTCTCCCTCCCTGCAGGGGTTCCAAGTCCCTGTGGCCATGGCTTAGTGGCCATGCTGGTGCTGGGCTGCTGTGGGCCTGGATGATCTTTGGAGGCTTTCCCAACCCTGCTGACTCTATGACTGAATCAAAGCACTCAGAGGTGCACAGGCTGCCAGAGTGCTCAGGGCTTGGCACAGGCTGCCCAGGGAGGTGCTGCAGTCCCCATCCCTGCAGGGGCTCAGCACCCTGTGCCCAGGGCACTGCTTTGGTGGCCATGCTGGGCAGGGGTTGATGTTGGCCTGGGTGACCTTGGAGGCCTTTTCCCTCTCCATCTGCAGAGAGGGAGACTCCACAGCCCCCCTGGGCAGCCTGTGCCAAGGATCAGTCACCCTCCCAGGGGCAAAATTCCTCCTCAGGTTCACATGGAGCTTCCTCTGCTTTCACCCCTGGAGGTGTTTCAGGCCAGGCTGGATGTGGCTCTGAGCAAGCAGCTGTGGTGTGAGGTGTCCCTGCCCGTGCAGGGGGCTGGAGCTGCTGATCCTTGTGGTCCCTTCCAGCCCTGACCATTCTGTGCCCTGGGGGTGCTGGTTGGGAGCAGCTGAAGCTGAGGCAGGCTGTGCCCAGAGGGCCAAGCAGGGCAGAGCAGAGGCAGCACAGCTCCTGCCACAGGGACAGGCTGCTATAAATACAACCTGGCAGCACTCTGCACACTCTCAGAGTCCTGAGCAGAGCTGTGCTCAGCTTCTTGCCTCACTGCCCTGCCCCTGCCAGCCCCCAGCACAAGTCCCTGCCCAGCTTCAAGCTATGGCCTCAGCAGTGCCCACGCCAGGGGCACACCAGCACTGCCCTGCTGCTGCTGCCCACAGCACAGCTGAGCCAAGGCAGGCTGCTGCTGCCCTGCTTGGCCCTCTGGGCACAGCCTGCCTCAGCTTCAGCTGCTCCCAACCAGCACCCCCAGGGCACAGAATGGTCAGGGCTGGAAGGGACCACAAGGATCAGCAGCTCCAGCCCCCTGCATGGGCAGGGACACCTCACACCACAGCTGCTTGCTCAGAGCCACATCCAGCCTGGCCTGAAACACCTCCAGGGGTGAGGCTTCCACCACCTCCCTGGGCAACCTGTGCCAGGCTCTCACTACCCTCATGCTGAAGAACTTCTTCCTAACATCCAATCTGACTCTCCCCACTTGTGGCTTTGCTCCATCCCCCCCAGTCCTGTCACTGCCTGGCAGCCTCAAAAGTCCCTCCCCAGCTTTCCTGTAGCCCCCTCCAGACACTGCAAGGCCACAATGAGGTCTCCTTGGAGCCTTCTCTCCAGCCTGCACAGCCCCAACTCCCTCAGCCTGTCCCCACAGCAGAGCAGCTCCAACCTCTGCTCATCCTCATGGCCCTGCTCTGGGCCCCTTCCAGCACCTCCAGACCTTCCCTGTCCCAAGGGCTCCAGAGCTGGGCACAGTGCCCCAGGTGTGGTCTCAGCAGAGGGAGCAGAGGGCAGAATCCCCTCCCTGGCCCTGCTGGCCACACTGCTGCTGCTGCAGCCCAGGCTCTGCTTGGCTCTCTGGGCTGCAAGTGCACACTGCTGGCTCCTGCTGAGCTTCTCCTCCAGCAGCACCCCCAAGTCCCTCTCCCCAGGGCTGCTCTCCAGCCTGGCACTGCCCAGCTTGGATTAGTGCTTGGCATTGCCCTGACCCAGGTGCAGGACCTTGCCCTTGGTCTTGTTGAACCTCATGAGCTTGGCTTGGTCCCAGCCTCCCCAGCCCCAACTCTCCAGCCTCCCCAGCTCTCCAGCCTCCCCAGCCCCAGCTCTCCAGCTCCCATCTCTCCAGCCTCCCCAGCCCCCAGCCCCCAGCTCTCCAGTCCCAGCTCTCCAGCCCCAGCTCTCAGCCTTCCCAGCCCCAGCTCTCCAGCCTCCCCAGCTCTCCAGCCTCCCCAGCTCTCCAGCCTCTCTAGCTCCCAGCTCTCCAGTCTCCCCAGCCCCAGATCTCCAGCCCCAGCTCTCCAGCCTCCCCAGCCCCAGCTCTCCAGCCTCCCCAGCCCCAGCTCCCCAGCCCCAGCTCTCCAGCCCCAGCTCTCCAGCCTCCCCAGGTCCCTCTGGATGATCCTTCTCTCTCAAACAGTTTCCCACCACTCTGCCCCAACCCTGGAGCATCCATGGGGTGGTTGTGACAGGACCCAGCACTTGGCTCTATTAAACCCTCATCCAGCTGACCTCAAGCCAGGATGCCAGCCCCATCAGTGCCCTTTGCTGAGCCTCCTTGCCCTCCAGCAACTCAAACACTGCCACCCAATTCCCTGTCATCTGCTACAACTCAGCTCGGTGATGCAGCCTGAGGCACACAGCTCCTGCCTCAAGCAGTCCGGAGGACACATTTGCATCCATTGCCTCGCATGAAATCCCTTCCCTCTGCTGTCTGCCCTTTCCCCGCCGGCACATCCACACCACCTCCTCATTAGCATCGCCTAATGAGCCTCTTCCAGCTCCAGTTTGCTTCCCTCTTCTGCTAAGCAGCAGCCTCCCCAGCCAGCCTGCCCGGAGGAATTTCACATCCCCCCCTCCCAAAAGCCAAGGCAAAGCAAAACGTTGCATGAAACCTCCTTCCTTGCACAAGTCCTGGCTCCTCGCCTTGCCTTGAGGGGGTTCTTTGTCAGCATCCACTAAGGGCTACAGGCACAGGCAGGTATCCGTCGGGACGTGGCTGTGCCATCTGCGAGCAGCTGAAGCAGCCAGCTGCTTCCCGTGCAATCTGCTTCACTCCCTGCCTGCTGCTGCCCAGAAGGTGCACGGCTCGGGAGAAGAGCCCTGCTGTGAGCAGGCAAACCTGCCCAGCAGCCTGCTGCTGCCTCTGGGAGCTGCTTCGGAGTGCCAACCCTGGGCACCGGGCACCAGAAGGAGCAGAGGTGATGCAGCGAGGAGCACATCATAGAACCATAGAATCATAGAATCATAGAACCATAGAACCATAGAATCATAGAACCATAGAACCCTAGAACCATAGAATCATAGAATCATAGAACCATAGAATCATAGAATCATAGAATCATAGAATCATAGAACCATAGAACCATAGAATCATAGAATCATAGAACCATAGAACCCTAGAACCATAGAACCATAGAACCATAGAACCCTAGAACCATAGAATCATAGAATCATAGAATCATAGAACCATAGAACCATAGAATCATAGAATCATAGAACCATAGAATCATAGAATCATAGAACCATAGAACCCTAGAATCATAGAACCATAGAATCATAGAACCATAGAACCCTAGAACCATAGAACCATAGAACCCTAGAACCATAGAATCATAGAATCATAGAATCATAGAATCATAGAATCAAGCAGGTTGGAAGAGACCTCCAAGCTCATCCAGTCCAACCTAGCACCCAGCCCTATCCAATCAACCAGACCATGGCACTAAGTGCCTCAGCCAGGCTTTGCTTGAACACCTCCAGGCACAGTGACTCCACCACCTCCCTGGGCAACTCATTCCAGTGCCAATCACTCTCTCTGGGAAGAACTTCCTCCTAACATCCAGCCCCCTGCACGGGCAGGGACACCTCACACCACAGCTGCTTGCTCAGAGCCACATCCAGCCTGGCCTGAAACACCTCCAGGGGTGAAAGCAGAGGAAGCTCCATGTGAACCTGAGGAGGAATTTTGCCCCTGGGAGGGTGACTGATCCTTGGCACAGGCTGCCCAGGGGGGCTGTGGAGTCTCCCTCTCTGCAGATGGAGAGGGAAAAGGCCTCCAAGGTCACCCAGGCCAACATCAACCCCAGCCCAGCATGGCCACCAAAGCAGTGCCCTGGGCACAGGGTGCTGAGCACCTGCAGGGGTGGGGACTGCAGCACCTCCCTGGGCAGCCTGTGCCAAGCCCTGAGCACTCTGGCAGCCTGTGCACCTCTGAGTGCTTTGATTCAGTCATAGAGTCAGCAGGGTTGGGAAAGCCTCCAAAGATCATCCAGGCCCACAGCAGCCCAGCACCAGCATGGCCACTAAGCCATGGCCACAGGGACTTGGAACACCTGCAGGGAGGGAGACTCCAGCACCTCCCTGGGCAGCCTGTGCCAAGCCCTGAGCACTCTGGCAGCAAAGGAATTGTTCCTCCTCTCCAACCTATCCCTGCCCTGGCACAATTCCAGGCCAGTTCCTCTCCTCCCAACCCCTACCTGGCTGCAGCCTCCTCTCAGGGAGCTGCAGACAGCAATGAGGTCTCCTCTCAGCCTCCTCTCCTCCAGGCTGCACACCCCCAGCTCCCTCAGCTGCTCCTCCCCAGACCCTTCTCCAGACCCTCCCCAGCTTTGCTGCCCCTCTCTGGCCCTGCTCCAGCTCCTCAGTGTCCTTCTGGGAATGAGGAGCTGAAAACTGACTGCAGGATTGGAGGTGAAACTTGCTCTTACTGAGGCCTCTCTCTTTTCCAGCTTTTTGCCTGCTTTACTGAGATGATTTCTGCCTCCTGGAGCATTCCTGAGGAAAGGCAGCGAGACATTTCACTGAGCTCTCAAGTGTGGCTCCCAACCCCTGCTGGGAAGCCAGAACCACAGAATCACAGAATGAACCAGCTTGGAAAGGACCTTCAAGACCATCGAGTCCATCCTGACACCTCCTAATGAGCTAACCCCTGGCACCAAGTGCCTCCTGCAGCCTCCTCTTAACCACTGCCAGCCACAGCCACTCCACCACCTCCCTGGGCAGCCCATTCCAGTGCCAATCACTCTCTCTGACAGCAACTTCCTAACAACATCCAGCCTAGACCTGCCCTGGCACAGCTTCAGCCTCTGTCCCCTTCTTCTGTCCCTGGCTGCCTGGCAGCAGAGCCCAACCCCACCTGGCTACAGCCTCCCTGCAGGCAGCTGCAGGCAGCAATGAGCTCTGCCCTGAGCCTCCTCTGCTGCAGGCTGCACCCCCCCCAGCTCCCTCAGCCTCTCCTCACAGGGCTGTGCTCCAGGCCCCTCCCCAGCCTTGCTGCCCTTCTCTCAACACCTTCCAGCACCTCAGCAGCTCTCTGCAATGGAGGAGCCCAGAACTGGACACAGCACTGCAGGGGTGGCCTGAGCAGTGCTGAGCACAGAAAAGAGACCTTTGAACAGGGGCTCCAGTCCAAGCTAGAGCAAAGTCCTCCCAGTCAGCTTGCCCTCCTCTCCTCTCCTCTCCTCTCCTCTCCTCTCCTCTCCTCTCCCTCTCCTCTCCTCTCCTCTCCTCTCCTCTCCTCTCCTCTCCTCTCCTCTCCTCTCCTCTCCTCTCCTCTCCTCTCCTCTCCTCTCCTCTCCTCTCCTCTCCTCTCCTCTCCTCTCCTCTCCTCTCTCCTCTCCTCTCCTCTCCTCTCCTCTCCTCTCCTCTCCTCTCCTCTCCTCTCCTCTCCTCTCCTCTCCTCTCCTCTGCTCTCCTCTCCTCTCCTCTCCTCTCCTCTCCTCTCCTCTCCTCTCCTCTCCTCTCCTCTCCTCTCCTCTCCTCTCCTCTCATCT